>NC_054701.1:91838312-92138312 GCF_016097555.1 Gigantopelta aegis
GCTAACTTGACGGTGAACCTGGGCAAATGCGAATTCGTGAGAGCTTCAGTGACCTACTTAGGTCATACTGTCGGACATGGTTGCGTCGCCCCACTGCAGGCCAAGACACTAAGCATCAGCCAGTACCCTGCACCGACCAACCGTCGTGAAGTTCGCCGGTTCCTTGGCATGGCCGGTTATTATCGTCCGTTTCTGTGCTAGATTTGCGACGGTAGCGGCCCCATCACCTCTCTGCTAAAAAAGGAAACGAAGTTCCAGTGGTCAGAGGAATGCGAGACGTCATTTAACCGTCTCAAGCAGATGCTCTCCTCGTCTCCCGTGATGGCAGCACCAGACTACCGAATGCCGTTTCAGCTAGCTGTGGATGCAAGTGACGTGGGAGCTGGAGCTGTGCTGTTCCAGGAAGACGAAAATGGACTGGACCATCCTGTAAGTTTCTTCTCGAAAGGTTTGACAACACCAGGTGAACTATTCCACTACTATAGAGAAGGAAGCTTTGGCCATGGTACAAGCTCTGAAGCATTTTCAGATCTACGTGAAATCGGCAGTGCACCGAGTGGTGGTCTTTACTGATCATAATCCCGCTTACCTTTCATTCACAGAATGAAAGCCACCAACCAGAGAGTTTTGAGGTGGAGTCTTCTTCTGCAAGAATACCCAATTACCATTGAACATATCAAGGGCACATCCAATGTAATCGCTGATGCCCTGTCTCGAAGTTGAACGTTATGATAATGTGTTGACATTCTTTATTTCTGTTTTGTTTATATATATTTTATTTGTATACCAGGGACTCAGAGACTCAGTGTGATTACTGGTAGTCACCTTATTATTACATGTGTTATAAATACCCGTATGCGTCGGTTAACGCACCCCTTTGTTTTAATGTAGTATATTTCCCTATTCCTAGAGTAGAGGAAATATCCTTTTTGAGGTGGGGGTGTGTCACGGAACATGCTCTTAAATTTGTTTCGCCTGTGGCGATTTTAATTGTGTTAGAGGGCCGTGTGCAGTTTATTGCCCGTAGCCCAGATGGGCAACTTGTTACGTAATACTTCGCACGATCGGACATTCCAATACACACCCTCAGCCAGCTGCGGAGGCCATGTGGCTAGTAGTTACGTAATATCTCCGGTAGTGCTGTTTATGGCCAGGAGATTGCTCGCGGTTGGCGACAGCCAGACTGACGATCAGAGAGAAATATACCGAGGTAGAATATGAGATGATACGTGAGGTACCGCCTTGTATCCCCAGGCAAAATCCTGATTTATAATAAATAGCTAGGATTTAGAGATATCTAGGAGAACGAATTAGGACGGCTCGAGGGGATCACGAACGTAGTCCCGTTAGGACTTGGTAAATATCATTTCTGCTCTGTGTATAACCTTGATGTGATTGATGTGACTTTAAATATTTTTAATACTGTATTATACCAATATTCTTTAGACAGTGTCTTCGGTCATCTGACGAAGTAAATCGTAGACTTTTTGTTCTAACATTATATGAGTATTTGGTAATATAAAGCTTAGCCAGTCATCCTAGAAGACCCTAGGTAAACTGTAGGTTATTGTCTCTTATTTTTAATAGGTACCAGTATTAATATTGTGTTACAGATTACTGAAAGAGTAGTTAAGGGTTAATTAAAAATGAACCCGTTAGGAATAGAGCTGTAATTCCTTTATTAATTAAGTTCCCCAAGAAGCGTTTTCTCAATTATCACACGTTACTGAACGAGTAGTAAGGGTTAATTATAAATTAACCAGTTAGGAATGGTGTTGTAATTCCTTTATTAATTAACTTCTCCTGTAAGCGTTTCTCAATTATCACACGTGTGGGTGTGGTGTAACGGTGAAGTGATTCGCATATTGTGTAAACTAGACACCTAGAGAATAACTAATTAAGTGATCAGTTCTGGGTTGTTTATTATTGCTGTTATTAATTTACTACTACGGCTGTACATTTGTCAGCGTAGGATTATACAGATTCCAAAGTGTATTGTGTTTTTGTTGTGTTTTCTAGAGAACTAACGTGCTATATTAATATATACTTTATATAAGATCGTATCTCTGATCATACCTAGAGACGAGCCATACTAGGGTTAACAGCCTGTTACAGAGAGATCTAATAGATATACAGTTAGGAGAGATATTTTGATAATCGTGTTTTACTCGGTTACGGGAATTATAGAATCCCCGTGACAGTTAGTATTCTGATGTCACCGGTAGATGTCGCTCGAAGCACAACAATGCCTACGTCACAACAAATTTCACAGACTTGGGGTGCGTTCGTTTCACCTCTCCTGGACATGTTCCAACTGTTCTGTCCTGGTTGTATCCCCTCTCCAGATGGTGTAAGACTTAGCAAAATTATTGGTTTTAAGGGTTTGTAACGTTTTGTATTGAGACACTTACTTGTCTGAACTTTATTGTTACTGAAAATGTTCACGAACTGTGAAGAAACATCTCACAAATGAACAACAACAAATCGGATGTTGATTGCGCGAACCGTGCACGAGAAAACAAACCGAACCAAAATGATAACTGTCACGTGGTATACCAACGTTTGTGACATTGAAATGGAAATATCCCCTCTAAAAATAGATTAGACCTGGTCTGCTCAACGGTTTTTTCTCAAACGTGCGTCCGTTTTTAAAAAATGCGAAAAATTTATTTTGTGGTATTACAAACACCAGGATTACCAGGATTACCAAGAAAACACTTCAGGTGAATGGAAATGTATATTCTAAATAATAAACGGTAAGTAAAGTGCAATTTTATTTGTGAAAAAATGGGTTTAATAGCGAAAAACAACGCCGTAATGGTTAACAACTAGCCGTAACTAGGGTGTGTCCCTTTAAGAAAATCATACAGTAACAATAAAAAGTCATTAATTTTGTCAAAAGGTTAACTTAATTTTTTTTAATCTACAATAAAATTTGGGTATGGCGCCATACCCATATGAATAATGAATGAATGAATAAATGTATGAATACATAGAAATAAATAAAATTATCAGCTGCTGAGAGATTATCTGAAAAATAAAATAAATACACACTAACTACGGACAGTACACAAACTAATAGCCGGGGTTTGTAACTGGAAGCAGTCGGAAGGAAACGTTATCTGTTTTCGAACCGTCAATGTGTCATTATTGTTACAGATAAGCATAATTAATAACTATGATTCGGTAACATGACTAACAATGCAGCTAGTTTCGCAGAACAGTACGGTCAGTGACTTAAATATGGCGGCATTATCAGAATTATTATTATTATTATTATTTTAAGTATATATTAGCCACGAACTGTATTACATATAGCAGGCCGTTCAATCGTAAACAACTGGAAGCAAATTGCTAATGCGTCACCAACTTCGTCTTTTCGTTCGCTTGTTGACTACACGTCGAGGCCAGCAGTGACTATGAACGATACTATTCTCTGTAGATCACTTCTTGTGCCATACAGCTTCTTCTGGAGAGTTGTAATTGTCCAAGTAGTCTCCTTCGGCTACACTCGAAGTGGTGACCAATCACTATCCGTATAGTAACGGTATAGTTGAGAAACCTCTCTATTATATTTTTTTCTGTCTGGAATAGGATCCGTAAAATCAAAGGTAGAGAATCCAGTAATACAGTTCATCATTTGTCTGTCAGTGGTACGGATGTCACGTCTCATCGTGACATTGCCAATGCACTGGCAGACAAGCTGAAGCTAAAGCTGAAAAGCAGTCCATTAATTTTTCATCTGAAAATGCTGAAGTATACAACAGGCATTTCTCTATGGAGGAATTGCAGGATGCTCTTCGTAGAGCCCATGATACTTCAGTGGGGCCAGATGAAATTCATTATCAGTTATTAAAACATTTACCTGAATCATCTTTGATGGTTCTTATGAATATTTTTTAATAACATCTAGATTTCTGGAGACTTTCCTTCTGATTGGAGGAAAGCAATTATCATTCCTATTCCCAAGCCTGGTAAGGATCCATCTAATCCTACTAGTTATCGCCCTATCGCTTTGACAAGTTGCATTTGTAAAACCATGGAACGAATGATCAATCGTAGACTTGTCTGGTATCTTGAATCCCATAAATTGCTTACTAATGTGCAATGTGGGTTCAGATCTAGACATAGCACGGTTGATCATTGTGACGGAACATGCTCTTAATTTTGTTTTCGCCTGTGACGATATTAATTGTTTTAGAGGGCCGTGTGCAGTCCAATATGCACTTAAGCTCAGGTGCCAGTAGTTACGTAATACCTCCGCGAGTGCGGTTTTTACAACCGTGATTTTGGCGACTAGGCGCCATTAAGTCTGACCATCTGAGAAAAAAATACCGCTTGGTTACTGTGGAAATATACACATCATAAGATTCGTTTCCTCGTCCTGTCTCCGGACCAGTCTGGGGTTTTATAATAAATAGCTAGGGTTTTAGAGATATCGGGGAGAAACATAGGAAGGCTTCCAGGGATCGCTGTCCGTCCGGACTGGTAAATAATTTTATTTCTGCTCTGTGTATAACCTTGATGTGATTGATGTGACTTTACATATTTTAATACTGTATTATACCAATATTATTTAGACGGTGCTGCCGGTCATCTGACGCAGTATACTGTAGGCTCATCGCTTATCCAGTCATCCTAGAGGACCTAGGTAAACTGTAGGTTATTGTCTTTATTGTGATAGGTACCAGTATTAAGTCTGTATTACAAGGTTATTGAATGAGTAGTTAGGGTTAATTAAAAATTAACCAGTTAGGAATAGAGTTGTAATTCCTTTATTAATTAAGTTCCCCTGGAAGCGTGTCTCAATTATCACACGTTATTGAACGAGTAGTAAGGGTTAATTAAAAATTAACCAATTAGGAATAGAGTTGTAATTCCTTTATTAATTAAGTTCTCCTTGAAGCGTTTCTCAATTATCACACGTTATTGAACAAGTAGTAAGGGTTAATTAAAAATTAACCAGTTAGGAATAGAGTTGTAATTCCTTTATTAATTAAGTTCTCCTGGAAGCGTTTCTCAATTATCACACGTGTGGGTGTTGTGTCACGGTGAAGTGATTAGCTTATTGTGTAAACTAGACATCTAGAGATTAACTAATTAAGTGATCAGTTCTGGGTTGTTATTATTTATTGTTGTTAATTAACTACTGCGGCAATACATTTGTTAGCGTAGGTTAATACAGATTCCAAAGTGTATTGTGTTTTTGTTGTGTTTTCTAGTGAACTAAACGTGCTATAATAATATATACTTTATATATAGATCGTATCTCTGATCATACCTAGACGAGCCACACGCGGGTATAACCGCCCGTTACAGAGCGATCTAATAGATATACAGTTAGGAGAGATATTTGGATAATCGTGTTTCATTCAGTTACGGGTATTATAGGATCCCCGTGACAATCATCTTGTTAGATTTGAAACGGAAGGGAAGCTTTCATCCACAATCAGCACTTGGTTTCAGTGTTTTTTGACTTGGAGAAAGCTTACGATACCACGTGGAAGTGTGGGATTTTAAATGACCTCCATGGCATGGGCCTTAGAGGTCGACTTCCAGTTTGTATTTCTCAATTTTTAAAAGATAGATCTTTTAAAGTTCGGGTGGAGGTCGACTTTGTCCGATATTCACCCACAAGAGATGGGTGTACCTCAAGGTAGTATCCTGTCTGTAACTATTTTCTGTGAAAATTAACAGCATCACCCAGTGTTTAACACCTGGTGTGGATTGCTCGTTATATGTCGATGATTTTCAGATTTTCTATAGATCGTCCAATATGAGTATCATTGAACGTAAGTTGCAGCTTTGTTTGAATGAACATCATCAATGGGCAACTGACAATGGCTTTAGATTCTCAAAGGCAAAAACGGTTTGTATGCATATCTGCCAGAAAAGAGGTCTCCACTTAGACCCACAGTTGTTTTTGGACAAAAGTCCAATTCCAGTTGTGGCGGAGACTAAATTTCTGGGGGTTATTTTTGACAGGAAGCTATCTTTTGTGCCCCATCTTAAATATGTTAAAAAGAAGGGCTTAAAAGCTCTCAATATTTTAAAAGTTATTGGTAATACTGAATGGGGAGAAGACCGAAAGGTTATGCTCCGTTTATATAGATCTCTTGTAGGGTCTAAACTTGATTATGGATGCATTGTGTATGGGTCGGCACGCAAGTTTTACTTACATATGCTAGATCATATACGCAACCAGGGACTTAAGCTTTGTCTTGGTGCATTTAGAACTTCTCCTGTAGAGAGCTTGTACGTTGATACACACGAACCTTGTTTGGGTGCTAGACGTGCAAAGCTTTCTCTGCAGTATACCACCAAGATTAAATCTTTACCAAAACATCCTACACATCAAACAGTATTTGATAAAAATATATGAAGTTGTTTGATGCAAGGCCAAATGCTATTCGTACATTTGGTCTTCGCATTCAGCGCTTTTTATCGCTTTCCAAACTCCTTCATATTTTGTTTTACCACCTTGGTGTATTTCACCACCTAAAATTGTGTTTGATCTTGGGCATCTGAAGAAAGATCGTACAGATGCTGTGGTATATAAACAATTGTTCATGGAAATTCAAGACAGGTACCGTGATTACATCCCTGTGTATACAGACGGATCACGGGTTGGAATTCTGTGGCTTGTGCTACAGTTTTTCCATCAGACACAATACTTTCCATCAGACTGCCTGACTCGGCATCAATTTTTAGTGCTGAAGTTTGGGCAGTCATTAAAGCCTTAGAAGAAATCAAGGATTCGATTGCATACAAATTTATTATTTTCACACATTCACTTTCGTGAAAGAAACACGAAAAGATATATTTGGTCAGAGAAATGTGATGGAATCATTTTATTACAATTTCTTTGAGATACTGACTTTTACTCTAAATTTTAATTTTATATATCTGTGATATTTGTGTTTTTTGCACAGTTCTTTACACTGTGTTTTAAAGCCGCACACCCTAGTTCCATCCAGCGAAAATAAATTATAATTTGGTTAATCTACAAACCTGTAACACACTTAGAACATGTTTTTATCAAATGGAGTAAAAAAGCAGGTTTTATATCGATAAATACCATGGGAATCCCCATGTCCCAATTGCTTGAAATAATTTTGAAAGTTAGTATTCTGATGTCACCGGTAGAAGCACAACAATGCCTACGTCACGACAAATTTCACAGACTTGGGGTGCGTTCGTTTCACCTTTCCTGGACATGTTCCAACTGATCTGTCCTGGTTGTATCCCCTCTCCAGATATCGTAAGACTTAGCAAAATTATTGGTTTTAAGGGTTTGTAACGTTTTGTATTGAGACACTTACTTGTCTGAACTTTATTGTTACTGAAAATGTTCACGAACTGTGAAGAAAAATCTCACAAATGAACAACAACAAATCGGATGTTGATTGCGCGAACCGTGCACGAGAAAACAAACCGAACCAAAATGATAACGGTCACGTGATATACCAACGTCTGTGACATTAAAAATAGATTGGACCTCGCTTGCTTAAATGTTTGTTCTCGACAACACGTCTTGTGAAAAAATGCAAAAAATGCATTTCGTGGTTTTACAAACATCAGGATTACCAAAAAGCACTTCAGGTGAATGGAAATGTGTATTCTAAATAATAAAATGTAAGTAAAGTGCAATTTTATTTGTGAAAAATGGGGTTTAATAGCGAAAAACAACGCCGTAATGGTTAACAAATAAACGTAACTAGGGTGTGTCCCTTTAATTTAACTCTTGAATGTTTATATTGATGTTGATCATTACTTACTGTTTTCATTTACCACAGTTTGACACCCAATCACTGATGTATTTTTCGTGCTGGGGTGTCGTTAAACATTCATTCATTCATTCATTCATTCTATAATATTTTTAAATACCTGCAGATAATAATACGGGAGGGGGCACAAGCCATATTTTTACGTTCGAAATTTGGTAACTGCAAATCAGATATACATTAATGAGGCCAATGAGGTAAATTTTATTAACACATTATCAACGTACTAGTAAACAAATAGACGGGACTTAATTTTCTAGTAACTCAGGACATTATATTGTGTATTAGGCCAAAATGATTGTGCCACAATATTTTGTTGTCGATGCATTTCCTTGCACAAGCATTTTTTTTTGTGATACATTTTTCGGGGGAACATGTCTCGACCCCTCATCGTAAACGTCGCTCGCCTCAGTGTAGACCCCCTCCCCATGCTAAAAAAATCCCTGCACACGCGTCTGCAGTGGTACTGTGTACGGAGCTCCGTAACCCCCCTAAAAAAAACCCCAATAACACCCCCCCAAAAAAAAAAAAAAAAAAAAAAATTAAACAACAAAATAACCCTAGCCTCTCTCCCCCCCCCCCTCCTCCTCCAAAAATAAATAAAATAAATAATAATACTAATCGCTTGCTCAAATTTTGTTTTCTGTTGGGTTTTTTCCCCCAATAAATATCCGGGTGAGTGTGTCAGCCCCTGTAAACGTTGCTCACATCAGTCTAGACCCCTTTGCTGAAATTCCTGTACACGCGCCCGGAGTGGACCCGTGTACCATAGCTCCATACCCCCCCCCCCCCCAAAAAAAAAACACCAAAAAAAACACCAAAAAACCCAACAAAATAATAATAATAATAATAATAATAATAAATACAAAGAAACCAAAAAAACAAAACAATAATAATAATAGTAAACAAAAATCGTGAGTTTATGTTCCAACTATTTATTATTTTATTTTAGCGTATTCGCTGGGGGGTTTTGTCAAGAAATAATATATTTTAAATTATTTTAAAGTCTCTATAGGCCTACACGGCGGTCGTGCACTATACATAAAATTCAAATGGACTTTACATGGCTGTCGTATATATAGCCTCATCAATACTCAGTTTTGTCGTACGTTTTAGACTCCTCATAAAAAGAGTTCCAATTTTTAAAAATGAAGCTGCTCACTGGTTGTCATGGGATTCCCTCAATCGTGGTTCAATTAAAATGTTTTGGGTGATACAATAGCTAGGTTTGGTATTCCAAATTAATGTAATTGTCATTTATAATCCATATTTAGAAAAATAAGGCCCACTAAATATGTGACCGAGTGCCTTTAATACACAATGCCATTCGTATTTGTAACAAGCCTGTCCCTACCCTAATTTAACAACACTGGATGAGGGATCTGTTAACAGTCATTATTAGTTGTTACTACTTTATGTAATTCCGTATTTGTTTCCATCACACACACACACACATACACATTTTTCGTGCTGGGGTGTCGTTAAACATTCATTCATTCATTCACTCTCTCTCTCTCTCTCTCTCTCTCTCTCTCTCTCTCTCTCTCTCTCTCTCTCTCTCTCTCTCTCTCTCTCTCTCTCTCACACACACACACACACACACACACATATTAGCAGCAAGGGATATTTTATATGCGCCATCCCACAGGCAGGATAGTACATACCACGGCCTTTGTTACACCAGTTGTGGAGCACTGGCTGGAACGAGAAATAGCCCAATGGATCCACCGACAGAGATCGATCCTAGACCGACCGTGCATCAAGCGAACGCTTTTCCACTGGGCTACGTCCCGCCCCTTAATTCTATACAGAAACAATATTTTTTATATTAAACACAATTTATATACCGAATAGGCAGGAACGTTCAACTAGTACATATGGTTCTTCTTGTGACTTGTGTTATGGAAGAAAGGAAATGTTTTATGCAACGACGCACTGAACACACTTTTATTACGGTTATATGGCGTCATACATATGGTTAAGGACCACAGATATAATGAAACGTTTTGACTAACCCATACCGTATACTTTTCTTATCTATGATAGGTATATTTATATCTATACCTATACCTATATATTTATATCTATATCTGTATTTATATACATATATACACATGTAGCATAACAGTACTTAATTAAATTCATTTAAATTATTTACAAGGTTAATAACTTGCAGCCCCAATCTAATTAAAATTAGCTCCACTATTACATGTGGATCTAACAGCAGCCAGTTGGAGCCCATGTCCACCAATCAAAACCTTACTTGCAGAATCATGCCAGTGATTTGAAAATAATTTGAAAACATTCCGAATTATCCTGAGGGTATACGATATGTTTCATGTGAATTACGAATGCCTTATTTAGACCAGTAGAACTAATTTTAATCAGATTGCTAACAACACTGCGTAGTCTCCAATGTCCAGGTAACATTTCGTCTGTAAATAATAATTTAAATATTGACCAATCACACTTCGCCTTTTATAACGTTATTTGGGAGCATACAAATTCTAAAAATATCGGGCGAGTCTATTGTAGTGACCGCAGTACAACGAACCATACCAATACGTACGGGATGGGTTATTAGTCTTCAATTTTACATTAAAAATTATTTATTTATTTATAAAAACACCCCAACTAAATCAGTCTTCAGTTTTACATTACAAATTATTTATTTTATAAAATAAAACATGTTTTAAGGCATTCGTAATTCACACGAAACATGTCGTATACCCTCAGGATAATTCGGAATGTTTCAAATTATTTTTAAATCACTGGCATGATTCTGCAAGTAAGGTTTTGATTGGTGGACATGGGCTCCAACTGGCTGCTGTTAGATCCACATGTAATAGTGGAGCTAATTTTAATTAGATTGTTGCAGCCCGACACGAAACCCCCAGTAGAAAACCCTTTTTAAAAGGTGAAAAAAGTACTGGGAAACATGTTTTCTCATCAAATGCTGGACAAGTATAGCTTGAGAGATTAAAGTTCACATCTGTACACCTGTATCTGTTCTATATACACCTCAGTATTAATTTCATATTTAACACGGATATATACACATACAGACACAAACATCTAAGTAGGAATATATACTCAGAAATGGCCAAAATCGCTTTGTTTGGAAGCAGCTACGTAAGAAGACTGGAGCAGTTTTGTTCAGATCTCAGGATCGCAAGCGAGTTCCGTTTTTTTTTTTTTTTTTTTTTTGGGGGGGGGGGGGGGGGGGGCGTTGAAGACTGCGAACGGATAACATCCCTAATGGAATGATGGAGGAGGTTGAGAAATTGCAACCCGATGATGTTATTATACAGTTAGGCAAAAATTACATTTCTGGGAGCAGTTCACCGAAAGATATTTTCAATAACTGTATAATGGAACAATCGTTGAAAGGTCTCGGAGTTGCAGAAGTACATTTTATAGAGATCAGCAGATGAGGAAACTTTGAGAAATCGCCCGGGCTTACTTTAAGAGCGTTTTGTAAATAAAGAAATGCAATCACACCTCAGGAAGAAGTTTGGAATACATGTGATTGGTCTGAACATTCAATACCCAGTCGATTTCCACAAAGATGGGGTTCATTTCAACAACAAAGGAACCAGAAAGTACATTTTCAAATTACGGAGAGTGTTTGCAGGTTTCTGAGTGACACAAGTGACTTGAAATTACATTTCATTTTGTAGTAACAGTAAAGTCATATTTTAAATATCAGAACGTGTTTTGTTTGCATTTTTTTTAAAGTGTCTATCTAATAGGGAAAAGTAAAAAAAATGTGGGGGGCAAAGTTGAGATTTTATGCTGTTAGAGCCTACATGTATATCCATAAAGTGGGAATTTAAAAAAGGGGGATTTGAAGGCTGGTACCCATGCACACGTTTTTATACAGTGTCAACACGAACACATTGAGTATTATACAAAATATATATTTATCTTCTTTACGGTTATTGTGTTTTTCACCATATTTAAGTGAAGAATACTATATAGATCGCCCTGTGTAGGAACGTCCTGTGCAGAGCTGTCATGACTATATATATTTTCTAATACTCACACACGCACACCACTGGTGTAGAAAGCGGGGGGCGGGGGGGGGGGGCGGGGATGAGCCCCCCACTTTTCAGATATTTTGCTTTATATTTGCATTATAATAGTGTAAAAATGTGTAAATATAAAAGTGTGGCCCCAACGTTTTGGCACCTCCCTACGCCACTGCGCTGGAATTAAGATGCATAATGCTATTTGACTTTATTCCTTAATCTCATCATATAGTGTAAGTGTCGGGTACTCAGGTTCGGGTCGAGTTTGACCTTTGAGTACTCGAGTCCAATATTTTGGACTTGTGGAGGCCCTACACCCCAGCCCCTGGAATGTGACCCCACGGCAAGGTCATGGTCATTTAGAATACAGGTAATTCAATACAGTGTTCACAAGTGTGATAGTGCAACATGGTCACATGACAAAATGAAGATCATTTAGTTTCTTCAACTGATTACAACTCTTGGATATGTGCGTTCACCCGGTAAGTCTTTCCACCCCAACTCCCTTGAATGTAATCTGAGGTACAGATCATCTTTAAAACCATTGTTTTAATGGATGGTTTCCAAGTTTAATATGTGCTTATTCACCAGATGAGTCTGCGATGAACACTCGTAACACCATGACTGACGTCAAGATAAATAGGCCCATTGACGGGGATCGATCCCAAACCGACCACGCACTAAGCGAGCGCTTTACCACTGGGCTACGTCCCGCCCCAAAATTTGTACAGTGTCATTTTATTTACAAATTATTGAATAAAGATTCTTTTTTGTTACATTAAATTTTATTATTATTATTATTATTATTAACCTCGAAGGTCTGTCACCCATAAGTGCACAAAAAAGGAGGGAAATAAGGAAAACAAAGTCGGCCAGCGTTGAAGCAGACGGGTTCTTCCGTTCATTTACGAAAATGTAAATAGCCTATAGATTATTTAGAAAATGTGATATAATTCAAACTATTGTGTTAGCAATACCAATGAATACCAGTCAAGATCATAATGTAAGTCACTTTCAGTTTGTGACTTCAACCAGATTGTGTTTGACCAAATTTTAAAGGTGCAGTGACCCCCTTACGTTGGCCTACTTGTCCATTCCATCATTCTCTAAAAACAAAAAATGAAAATAATTTTAGTTTGGTTTGACATAAGAATAAAAGTAAACGTGTTTTGGAAATAACAACAAAATACTATTTTTGTGTGAAATTTACAAATCAATTAGATGAGAAATAAATAACTTTTAATATCGCTAAAGATCGAAAGGCGTCCTAAGTCGAGAAGCGTCCTATTTTACGTACGGCTTGTTTATTACGAATCGATGCATGCGTGAACTTTAACAACACAGTAATTCTGAACCAGTAAGTACTTGCTACCGATAACAAAAAAAAAAAAGTAAAAAATTATTTTTATACAAAATGCATTATATCGCTAAAGATCGAAAGGAGTCCTAAGTCAAGAAGCGTCCTGTTTTACGTACGGCTTGTTTATTACAAATCTGTGCACGTGTGAACTTTGACAACACAATAATGAAGAAAAAAAGAGAGGAAAAAACAGGTAAAAAGTTACTTTTATACAAAATGCATTATACACCATCCTTATTTTAAACTGTAGCATTGATTAAAATCATATGCTGTATTAATACTTACCTGCATCTAAATAATCAGCACTTGTCAACATCGAAACAATCCTGTTGCTGTCACGTCTGCTTTCATCTTTGGGTCAGGTCACATGACGTACGTATTTCAAAAAACAAATTATGGAAGCCCATCTTACCTATAGGACGCTTTCCGATCCAGGCCTTGAAATGTACACATTCAACTGTGGCATGTGTTTTATCTATCGACGGAATACACTTGTGAGGTTATAAACATTTTATTAATTGATATTTGTAGTTAATTGAATACGGTAATAGATCAAATAATCAAATTGATCGTGTGATTACAATGCGTGTGCATTGTAGCCATTTTCCCGTTAATAGGACGCTTCACGATCCTTCGAGGATACACATTCGTTATTTTAAATAGTAGCATCTATTAAAATCATATGCTATATTAATACCTACCTGCATCTAAATAATCAGCACTTGTCAGCAGTGAAAGAATCCTGTCCCTGTCACGTTTGCTTTCATCTTTGGGTCAGGTCATATGACGTACGTATTCTTTCAACAAAAATGAATTATGGAATCCCATCTTACCTATAGGATGCTTTCTGATCCAGGCCTTGGAATGTACACATTCAACTGTGGCATGTGTTTTATCTATCACAGTTTAATATATATATATATATATATATATATATATATTAATTAAACTGGTGATTATATCATTGATGCCCGGACTGACTTAAATGATCCGTCGAAATAGTGGAAAGACAACAATTCCTCCCCTCTAAGAAAACACACACACACACACACACACACACACACACACACACTTTAACATGCCTCTAAAGGCGAACAGGCAAACTGTTGGGGACGAACTGGTACATGGGGTGAACAGATCAAACTGGAGGCAAACTGACTGGGGGCGAACGGCTTTGGAGGTGAAACATCATGGATTCAATAGCAATTATGCAGTGGCATTTTTCCAGCATGCTTAAAACGGAAAACCCATCAACCATGTATTAAGTTTATTGTTATTGTAAGGAAATGCAAAGTGATGTTATTGGAATACTGACATCATTAACATTCAGAATTGGGTGTATTATTACAATGCTTCGCTACATTTAAATAAACCCCTGGTCTACTAACCTTGACCCCTGTAAATATTCTATGACAAGCAGACAGCGCTGTTTTCAGGTTGGTATGCTTTTATTTTTCATAATTCTAGACAAAATATTAAGTTTAAGTTTTAAAAGATAAAGAAATAAAAAGTACCTTTTGTCAAATATATTAAAAAATTACCATTGGATATGTTTTATTTATTGTATGTGAAGCCAAAACAAGGGTGCGAAAAGCTTTCATAAACAGACACTTGTTATCCAAATAGCTACCTTTTTATTATTATTTCTACATTTTAAATTAGCACTAAACTGGCCACTATGTAGCAATGTTTACTGCATGTGTGTCAAAAACTAGCATGCATAATCCATAAATATTGTTAACTATGTTACCTGTTTTGTAGCCTGAGTACTCTGCTGTTAAGGTTCTTGGTTTTATTAT
This sequence comes from Gigantopelta aegis, assembly GCF_016097555.1. NCBI lineage: Eukaryota > Metazoa > Mollusca > Gastropoda > Neomphalida > Peltospiridae > Gigantopelta > Gigantopelta aegis. Next base: position 91,853,287 of record NC_054701.1, read on the forward strand.
TTTTCTGCCCGATTACTGTGACTTAATGGTAATTGCTTTTCATTATAGGATGTATACTACCAAATCAAATCCCATAGACAACAATAGTAACATATGTGGCTAAAAGTCCTAACTGCAGCGTATCAATCAACAAACACCATGGATATAAATACTACCACCCCTCACCCTTAAAGTGAATCAGACAAAAATGGGGATCAAGCTGCTCATTTCTGAGAGAACGGGTAGCGTCTATGACTACCCTAGTTCCGCACAAAATTTGAGTACTTTTTTTAAAGGTACCCCATACATGTTTCAAGCACAAGGCTACTTGACACAGTGGTACTAGATGAAATAAATTGCATACATTTTTTCCCAGATGAAACTATTTCTTTTTACAACCAACACGCTCACATTTATCACCAATCACAGGACTTATGGTGTTCACGTCTCTATGAAAAGTTGGGTGCACCTCAAACTTTGACCCAGCCAGAAGTTATTTGGTTTAGTACTATCTGAAGTACTTTGAAACATTTCATACATGTATGTATTACATTTGCCTGTTTTCAGAAAGCCACAGACTGATGATGGTTTTTTAAACATGAAAAGGACAAGGTCAAAGTACAGTGAAAGAGGACCACAAAGTTGGAAGTGTCTCACTTCCAAGAAAGCCAAGTTACAAACTCGAGAAGATTCTTCAGTTGAGAATGTTCCTTTCTGGGGTCCGTACCTGGCCGAAAGACATTGGGGAACTGTACGGGAAGACTTGTCTGTTGATGGTGATTGGTACACACTTCTTCTTTTTATAGACCTACATAGTACATTCTCTGTTATTAAATTAAACGGGCCAGCCTTAAAAACAGTACTGGTTGCTGATACCCAACCAATATATATATATATATATAAAACTAGATTTAAGTCATTAATTTAAAATTATGATCACTTCAAGAACAAAAGAGAGTTGTAGGCAGTGTTTCTGCCAGAAAGAAATTTTTGGGTATGGCGCTATGGAATTGAATGCAACCACTGTCAACAGTGGATATGGGGAGCCTCCCCCAGAAAGAAAATGGGTTAAGTTTAGAGTTAGGGTTTAAAAAATCATACAATAATGATAAGAGTAATTAAATTTTTTTAAAGGTTAACTTAAAAAAATTAAATCTGCAAAACATTTGGGTATACCCATTTTACCCTCTGGCAGAAACCCTGGTAGGCCTATTTGGGTGAGTTTTAAGTATTTACATTATGCTTTATTTCGGACTAATGATAAGTCTGATGATTAAAAATTAAGTCATTGTTACACCTGTGGATATTCATCTTGATACATGTGGAAAAAAGTGAATTAGTTGGATCTTTTGTCTTTTTCAAAAACAACATTTTTGTTTCACCTTTTTAGATGGTGACAGTGTATGTTTGCATTTTGCTGCAATATTAAGATCAGTGAAACTTGGCTTATAGTTGCTTTTATGAATGTAACTATGTTAATTTCCAGGCATGTTAAAATTAAAATAAATTTATTAAATTAAAATCTGAATGTTACATCACAAATTACTGGTCCAACTGGAGGATAAGTTGTTTCAACTCTGTCCATTTGTGTCTGTCTGTCTGTCTGTCTGTCTGTCCTACATATAGTATTCCAGATTTTGTTTTCACAATGCGTCGAGATATTAAGCTGAAATGTTGTAGCGTTATCATGTACTGAATGTTACAGATCAATTTTGTCTTTCATGTCGATTTACCCATTTTGTGATAGAGTTATAGCCCTTGAACTTGGGAGATTCTAAAATTTGTTTTCCTGGACTTTGTTTTTGCAATGCCTTAAGATATTGAGCTGATATTTTGTGTATTGCTTTATTATGTTATGTTACACATCAAGTTTAACTTTCATACCTATTTTTCACAAACTTATGGGTCTTGAACTTAGGAGATAAGAAAATTTGTTGGGCCCAGTAGGAGACATGTATATATATATATATTGCTTTAGCAGTACTCTCAGAAAACTTGTTTATATTCACAGAATCTGTTTGTGGTGATCAATAATTTTAATTCCCTGCAATTCTTGTTTTAACATTTAAATAATCACTTGCCAATGTTAAATGTTGAAGTGAAATATTTATACCTCCAGTAATGAACCCCGTTTGTTTGCTGTAGTTGGGAGTATTTCTCCCATGATGCTGCTGTGTCGAGGGCGTACAGGTCTGGGGAGGATGGCTTGCTGGGAGTCTGTGACAGACATGGTCTGATGTGCTGTGCTCTCGCTCTCTGGAATGAACGAGACTCCATTCTCAAGGAAAGGTTGTTCGGACTCACCAATAATCAGGTATTGAAGACTTCACTCTACAAGGAGACATGTTGATCAGAAATCAAAGATTTTTTTAAATAGGGACTATCCTGAGTAGGGTGTCACAATACACTGATGCATGAATACATTACGATACTACTGCTGACAATACGATACATGATACCCCTATTTGTGTTTCAATTCCTATTTTCATCATGTATCGATTTTGACCGTCTTAAAAGTCAAATCCACGTGTGTAGGATGGTTTTAACATAATCAGAATATATCTGTATTCTTATTGTTTGAAAACCTTCTGTAAAGGTGATATTGCCCTTAGAGATTTAACCAATGAAAACAACAAAGAGAAACAATTGTATCCAATTAATGAGTAGGTAACATAATATATCAACTGCTAATTTTAATGTAAACAACCACAAACTTGTGACAAATGCTGTTCTTTAACAAAACGTTAATATCTTTATTCATAATTCCACAAATACCTCAAAGAAAAGGTCAGTACTCACCAAATTTTGTAAGGAATATCTTGCAGATATAGAAATGTACATGATACATCAAAATGCAATTGGATTCGGCACTCGCCTGGATTTTATTTTATGAATAAAGAATGCATTTGGAAGTAATTGTTAACTTTTCAATATATGTTCAGATTTATAACATTTTGTTTTTATTTTGTTATTAAAATGATTTTGACACTCATGCTGGCCATAGTGTCTCTAATTTAATTTTTGTTTTGGTAATGTCAACTGTTTATTTCCACATTTCTCTGCTTGTCATACAATGTCATAGGATTACATGACATCATTAAATCTCATTAGTTGAAACACATTTTGCAGGAAATTATAAGCTTTGGCATATTTTGATTCTGATAAAGAAAGCAGGAACCCCTTCAGTCCATTCCTTGAGGTAGTGAGGGGGCTTGTATGTCTCAGTGACCCAGAGAGCTATGCCAGCAGGAGCTTTGGCTTCTGTTAGGGACACCCAAGCTGGAATGGTCAATGAGTAAAGGCTAGACTGACATGGACTAAGAGTGAGGTAACCCTAACAGAAACCTTGAGTGCTGAAGTTTTGGGCCGTACGGCGCACTCTAATGGACCACAATACCATGCATCAACAGCAATTACGACTACATTTCTTGACAATAATGATGTGATTGGTGCTCGCCTTGTGATGACTCACCAGGCAGGTGCAGCGTCAGGCTTCTTACCTCGAGGGGGCCCATCCTTAGCTAAGCTGTATGGCACAAGAAGTGATCTACAGAGAACAGTATCGTTCATAGTCACTGCTGGCCTCGACGTGTAGTCAACAAGCGAATGAAAAGAAGAAGAAAAAAGCAGGAATGTACAAGTCTTATGGATGTCATTATGTAATAAAACAATTGTTGACCATATTTCAGGCAAACCTGATATTGCCCTCAATGATGGTCAGTAATTGATAAGTATTTTAGTTTGCAAAAAATCCACGAGACTGCCCGACTCGGCATCAATTTTGGTGCTGAAGTTTGGGCAGTCATTAAAACCTTAGAAGACAAAGGATTCTAGTGCATCCAAATTTATCATCTTTTATCCATTGCCAATAAAAACATTGCATTTTGCTGGGTGTCCAGCCATGTTGGCATCAGGGGTAATGAAAAGGCCGATTCTGCTGTTAAGTCTGCTTTGGATTTTACTCATGCTGGGGTTGGTGTGCCCTATACTGATTTTAAACAGTATTATCCTATTTATTTTTTCGATTTGGCCAAATGATTTGAACAGTGCAATTGCGAACAAGCTTCATGCTGTCAAGCCAGTCCTGAGAGAGTGGCAGTCCTCCTATAGGCAGTGCAGGAAGGATGAAATAGTCACGCTCACATCGGTCATACCTACTCGACCCATTAGTCTATCTTGAAGAAAGATCCTCCACCTCAGTGTGAGCACTGTCAGTGTCTTTTGACTGTACGCCACATTTTGGTGGAGTGCCATTATCTCAAGGAAACTAGAAAACATATATTTGGTCAAAGAAATGTGACGGAATCCTTTCAGTTCCATCCAGAACTTTTATTACGATTTTTACATGACACTGACTTTTATTCTAAATTTTAATTTTATCCATCTGTGGTATTTGTATTTTTGCACAGTTCTCTTCACTGTATTTTAATTTAACTGTTGAATTTTTATATTGATGTGGTTCATCATTTAATGTTTACATTTACCATAGTTTGACACCCAATAGTCAATATATTTTTCATGCTGGGGTGTCGTTAAACATCTGTTCTATTCCTTGCAAAATATTATTCATTATTTTTTGTGACCAACTAATTGATAAGTGAAAATGTTTGCAGTCTGTTAATTATGCTAGTGTGTTGTAGGGTAACCATGGTGAAGATGTCAAAGAGTTATACTACTATCTGGACAATAACCCGCAGCATACGTACATGAAGGCATTGTACAAGTACCCGCACAACGAGTTTCCGTACCAGCAGCTTGTTGCAGAGAATGCTAATCGAGGGTTGAATGACCCAGAGTTTGAAATCTTGGACACAGGTTTGTGTTTCAAATCTCATCGCATTGGCATCACAGATTTTATAAAATCAATATGTATCTGTTATATAAGCATTGTTTGTCTGTTATTTGTGTGTGAATTTAAAAAAGAAGAAGATATATATAATTTTATCGTGTAACTACAGCAAGTTTTTAATTATTTAACTGTACATTTTATGCTCCTTCAAACCAGTATATTGAACTACAATAGGATTATATAAATTGAATACAAAGATTTAGATGAAACAATTATAATTTAATTAAAGCAAACACTAAAAAGAAATATTATCTGTTATAACCAGACTATGGATTACCCAAACTCACTGCTCAGTTGTAAGTCATTTATACTTGCTTATCAAGTGTAAGTCATTTATACTCTGTTCAGTTGTAAGTCATTTATACTCGCTGCTCAGTTGTAAGTCATTTACACTCGCTTATCAAGTGTAAGACATTTATACTCTGTTCAGTTGTAAGTCATTTATACTCGCTACTCAGTTGTAAGTCATTTACACTCGCTGCTCAATTATAAATCTTTTATACTCGCTGCTCATTTGTAAGTCATTTATACTCGCTGCTCAGTTGTAAGTCATTTATACTCACTGTTCAGTTGTAAGTCATTTATATTCACTGCTCAGTTGTAAGTCATTTATACTCACTACTCGGTTGTAAGTCATTTATACTCGCTGCTCAGTTGTAAGTCATTTATACTCGCTGATCAATTGTAAGTAATTTATACTCACTGATCAATTGTAAGTAATTTACACTTGCTGCTCAGTTGTAAGTCATTTATACTCACTAGTCAATTGTAAGTCATTTATAGTTGCTGCTCAAGTGTTAGTCATTTATACTCTGCTCTATTATAAGTCATACTTGCTACTCAATTGTAAGTAATTAATATTCACTGCTCAGTTTTAAGTCATTTATACTCACTGCTCAGTTGTAAGTCATTTATACTCGCTGCTCAATTGTAAGTTATTTATACTTGCTGCTCAATTGTACATCATTTATACTCGCTGCTCAATTTTAAGTCTTTATACTCACTGCTCATTTGTCAGTCATTTATACTCACTACTCAGTTGTAAGTCATTTATACTCACTGCTCAGTTATAAGTCATTTATACTCTGCTCAATTGTAAGTCATGCTTGCTACACAATTGTAAGTCATTTATACTCACTGCTCATTTGTAAGTCATTTACACTCGCTGCTCAGTTGTAAGTCATTTACACTCACTACTCAATTGTAAGTAATTTATACTCACTGCTCAATTGTAAGTCATTTATACTTGCTGCTCAATTGTAAATTATTTATACTCGCTGCTCAATTGTACATCATTTATACTTGCTGCTTAATTTTAAGTCTTTTATACTCACTGCTCAATTGTAAGTCATTTATACTCTGCTCAATTATAAGTCATTTATACTCTACTCAGTTGTAAGTAATTATTACTCCCTGAACATTGTAAGTCATTTATGCTCACAGCTCAATTGTAAGTCATTTATGCTAACTGCTCAATTGTAAAACATTTATACTCTCTGTTCAATAGTATTTAGGTGAAGTTACAATAAAAATAATCAACCATTACAAGTGGAGTTTTCAATAAGTTGGCTGGCCCGTCTTGAGTGGCGATGTAGCAAACTGTCCAGCCTGATCATGTCTAGTGTTGTTTTAATAAATCACTGGCCAGTTGTCTGTAGATGTTTGAAAGTATGAATGTTTAAATGGATAGTAAACTCAACCATGAGCCTTGTGTTGGAAAGATGCACACTTGGACCACCAACAGATACTGACACTTTAACAAATGAAAAACATTTAATTTTAGAGTTACTAAAAAAACATGATTATTCCAGCTAACTGGGGGCAGCCATTTTCTTTTGTTTTCGTTGCGTCCGGAATTGTAGCTTGGGGCGAAGTGACATCAGCTCCGACCATCTCCTGTATGCACAATGTAAACAAACGTAGTCATTTATGACAAGGCTCTTCTCTTTCATCAACTTTACTTGTAAAACAACATAAATGACTTGATAATGTAATAAAGTATTGAACTAAATATATTTCAATTTGCATTAATAGAACGAAATGGGGTTATAGTATTTTTCTCTCTTAAAAAATCCAAAGGAGAAATGCATACTACAGTATTAAGCCTATTGGTAGGCTATGTTGGAACAAAAACGACCACTCACGATGCCCAAGTGATAATGTTATTTTCTTTGGGACTAAGTAATTGGTCAGTTCTGTGATTTTAGATGAGAAAGTCTACTTAATAAAGAGTTTTGCAGAATGATTTAGAGTAATAAAGCATGATGGCTGACAAAGGCCATTACCATTTTAGGGATGGCAGGTATATACCAATACCCTGTGATGTTAAAAAAAATACCGCCTGTATGTAATTTTGTGTTTATATGGAGGTAATTAATGGCTCAATGTCTACCTAACATATATACACCTGCCAATCAGGAATCACAGGTGGAGGCCACTGAAAGTATGGGTATTGACCAATTTACTGATAACCACTCTTGTTTATCATTTCAGTATGTAGGTTATTGCATGGACAAAACATGATACAGTTATTTCGACACTTTTGACAATGGTGGTTTATTTTATATTGTAAAATAATATATGCATATTGCTGGCTTACTGGGATGGATATTATTACAGAACATTGCACAAAAATCAGGTAATTTTGTTTCTTCAGTTCTAAGACTAATTCCTGATGTGATGCGTTAAATATTACATAACCACTGGCTCGCCATAGGGCGTATTCACTGGGATGGTACAAAATGGCTGTGCCTGTTATATATAATAGCTGTCACATTTAACCATTTTATTAATTAAATATAATAATATACTTGTTGATATTAAGCAATAATGTGCATTATATATTGTTGAATATGAATATGCCTTGCGCGAGCATTCCTTTAATAGTCTGTATATATATTTCAGGTGTGTTTCAAAATGAAGAATATTTTGATGTGTATGTTGAATACGCCCAGACTGTAGAGAAACATCTGGTTTGTCGGGTGACTGTCATAAACCGATCGTCACAGGATAAGAGTCTAGTTGTGGTGCCACAAATGTGGTTCAGGTTAGTTATCCCGTCTTTATTTTAATAGTTAAAAACACAACCTGTAGAAAACTTGGATCGTTTTCTCTTTTCATGAATACCTGACCTCAAACTAATGGCATTTTCTGCCTGGAACAATGGACTGGTCCGAACATCCCAACAACCAATGGGATGGCTAAAAATACTCCAGTTGGACCACTGCTTCCTGTTCCAGTCATGTGATTGAAGCTTCCTTCTTTTCCCTGAGCAGCTAAGTTGAAAAGAAATGCATAAATGTTGTGCTTAAGTACAATTTGTTTTACATGTTTTCAACTGACCAGAGGTTCAAAAATGTTTTAATAATTCACTTGCCACAATTATTTCTTGTCTAATGCATTTTTCCACTTGTTGCCCCTTTCAATTCAAGTCAGCAATTCAATATTTGACATAATTACGTCCCTTACATGAAAATTTCACTTGGAAAAGGTGTCAAGCAATGGACTTTTGTTTTATGGAGCCAATAAATAATAAAGACATTGGCCTCTATTATAGATTCATAGGTTTTATTTGACAACTAAAATATCATACCAGTCTCATCACAATGCCATAATTGTTTAAAATATGTCTACACAAACGCTTACATTATGACAGTATGTTTGTAGAAACACGTGGTCTCCTGAGACAGTAAATCATTTTATGGACAAGCCATCGATGAAGCAGATGGAAGACAGGGTTATAGCAGAGTATAACAAAGGTAACTAGTAGCAATAATCACCAGACTAATACTATGTACTATGATTATACGATAGCACATTATAAAACACTAGGTTAATTGTGTGCTACTTGATTACACAGCATTAAAGGGACATTCCCAAGTTTGCTACAATTTTTAAAATGTTAACGATTAACAGAGACTTTTTAACGAATATAAATACACATCAAATATATTTTTCTGCATAAAATATTAGTGGCTGTATATTAAACATGTTACTGATCGTTCTAATATTTGTACTAGGTTGAATTTCATTTTATTTCCTAAAAAAGATTTTTTCGTACGTACAAAATTATTTGAAGACAAAATCTAGTTTGGGCTTCTTAAAAATATTAAGACGATCAGAAACACATTGAATATACAGACACTGATATTCTAAACAAGAAAATATATTTAATATGTATGTTTAATAGTAGAAATATTTTATTAGTTGGAAACATCTTACAATGCAGCAAATTCAGGAATGTCCCTTTAATCCAAGAAGATGCATACACATTTTTATTGTATAACTTGACCATAATATCCTTGTCATAAACCCATTTGAAAATTTGGGGTATTAATCCTGTTAATATTTATTGGATAGAAGACAAAAGAAATAGAATTGAATTAGTGTTATTGGAGAGCATTAAAACATATCAGAGTTATTGGTGATGTGTGAACAAATTATTTAAATGGTATTATAAGAGGATGAAAAAATTATATTAATTTTATTGGAGAAATGAAAAAAAGACGACTCATTAATGAGAGCCAGTAGAATATACATCTTTTGTTTGACAGCACGGAACGTGCACGGTTATTTATTCATCTCAGAGACTTAATCACGTAATATTGTTTTCTTAGGGCGGTTTTCCATTAATTTTTGCGAGGACCCAATGAAACCGAATGTGTTGTTTACTGAAAATGAAACCAGACCAGACGCAGATCTGGCAGGTGGTGGCGGGTTTTACAAAGATGCATTTCACAAGTATATCATACAAGGTAAGTTTGTGCTTGGACAAACAAGAAGTTAAAAGATAGTGCGTCTGTGAGGAAGGAAAAAAGTATGGATCTCGAAGAAAAGAGAAAGGGAGTAGAGAGAACCATTTTTTACTGATTTTTACCGACCTCGGTGGTGTCGTGGTTAATAAGACATAATTGTGGTAGGTACTAGTACCGGCTCTCACCAAGAGCAAGTTTTAACAGCTCAATGGGTAGGTGTAACACAACTACACCAACCTTTCTCTTACTGTCCTGGAGAGAGCCCAGATAGCTGAGGACACAGCCCAGGACAGCATGCTTGAACCTTAATTGGATATAAGCACAAAAATAAGTTGAAATATCGAGAAAGAGAGAAAAGCTTACAGTTGATTGATATCTTGTTTCTGGAGATAAATGAAAGTGTGACAGCAAGACAAGCTGTAAGACTTTAATTTACTGATTTCATATTTTACAAAATAAACAAAAAAGCCTTTAATTATTTTGGGGGGATGGGTGAAGGAAAGTTGGGGAGCAAAATAAAATAATTTTGATGTACAAATTTCATATTTTAGAAGAAGAAACATGGGTAGAGTGAAAAAAAAACCCTTTGATTTACTGATTTTATGTTTTAAGAGAATAAGGAAAATGATTGGAATGAAACTAAAAGTTGTTAATTCACAGATTTTGTTTTTGGAGAAAGAGGAAAGTGAGTAGAGGGAGATAAAAAAAAACCACCTTTAATTTACATATTTTATGTTTTAGGAGAAAAAGGAAAGTGGGTAGAGGGAGAAACAAAAGCCTTTAATTTAGAGATTTTGTGTTTTAGGAGAACAAGGAGCAGTGAACACACAATGCACAGGCACGAAATGTTGTGGTGTGTACAACCTGCTGATCCCTGGTGGAGCTGAAGCTTGTGTGTGTTGGTCTGTAGGTCCAGACACCGGGGGTGGCAAACACTGGGACTCACAGCAGATTAATAAGCTTTTTAAGCATCGACTCTTCGAGACGAACAAATTCTTCCGTTATGTGAGTTCACTGTAAGACATACATCTTTGGCTACAGGGTTCTATCTGCTAAATCGACCATCTGGAGATGGGTGTCCATCTAAATGAAGTGGCAATTCATCTGAGGGGTGAATATTTATCCAATTGGGATGGGGGTGTCTGGAGAATTGGGTGTTCCTCTTGTGGAGGCGGTGTTCCATCTGGGGATGGGGTGTCTGGGGGTGTTCCTCTTGGGGAGGTGGTGTTCCATCTGGGGAGGAGGTGTCTGGGGAATTGGGTTTTCTTCTTGGGGAGGTGGTGTTCCATCTGGGGAGGGGGTGTCTGGGGAAGTGGGTGTTCCTCTTGGTGAGGTGGTGTTCCATCTGGGGAGGGGGTGTCTGGGGAATTGGGTGTTCCTCTTGGGGAGGTGGTGTTCCATCTAGGGAGGGGTTGTCTGGGGAATTGGGTGTTCCTCTTGGGGAGGTGGTGTTCCATCTGGGGAGCAGGTGTCTGGGGAAGTGGGTGTTCGTCTTGGGGAGGTGGTGTTTCATCTGGGGAGGGGGTGTCTGGGGAATTGGGTGTTCCTTTTGGGGAGGTGGTGTTCCATCTGGGGAGGGAGTGTAATATTCAACTGCAGACTTCACCTTGAGAAATGTAACAAAAACGTGAATACACTCTATATATTTGAAGGTAACTAGCTCTAACATGCCCCACTCACTATTTTTAATCTAATAAACACACTAGGTTATGCATGAACTCCCAAAATGACTTTTCTCGTATGAAATATTTATTAATATGTCTAACTAAATTGTGACTGCACCATCACAAGATATCCTAAATTACTAGCTTGAAATACTTTAAACAAATTATAAGAAAATGTTTTATAAACTTGAGTTTCAAATTACAACTGATTTACGTGAATAAGACTTGTCTTTCAGCTGTTACCACGTAGCTGGAGTGAGGAAGAACAAAATGTTGCAAGACAGGCAGTGGCAGGACTTCTGTGGTCAAAACAGTTCTACATCTACGATGTCGCCGCTACACTGTCAGGTATTATTAACATATTTCTCAACTGTGTAACAGCCTTGGTGGCATAATGGGTAAGCCATCAGTCTTCAGGGATTTATCCAGGCATTCTGTGGGTCCCAGTATGGGCCCCTTCCCTAAAGAAAGTGGCACTGAAAATTCCTAAATTTTGCACTGAAATTCCCAATACAGGTATATTTATTTAATTATGTATGTTGTAATAAAGTAATTTAACACTAAAATTCCCAATATATTTATTTAATTATGTATGTTGTAATAAAGTAATTTAACACTGGTGTACTGCACATTCAGTGGCCTGAAAAAGTATTCCAAGTATGATTCACTCGCATTAATTTTCCCAATCCCATCAGACATGGGACTCTGGCGAAGACTCCAAGATACATCTGTTGTCTAAGACAGATACAGATAAGTACTGGGTTGGCATCCATTGGTTCCTTAACTTGGTTAATGGGGAGGGGTGCAGCTACTGCACTGACTTTTCATTCATTAACCATTAAGGGGTGTCATGGAAACCTGTTGAGACAGCCGAGTTCACAGTAAACCCCAACTTTTTACCACCAGTATTTTTTCTGTTTTTTTTTAAAAAAGAAGAAAAAAAGCTCAGAATTTTTCAATATAGTGGAGCTTTTCATCATAAAATGTTAATGTGCACATAAACCTAATGTTAGCATGTGTTTGGTGCACCAGGAAAAGTTATGTTGTTACAATAATGAAATAAGGAATGTTTCTTTACTATCAGTTACTTAAAATGCAGATGTGCATATCTGGCAGGAAGTATGAACTTTGGTGTTTAACGGTTTTGTGGTATGCTGAATCCAAATTAAATGTAAATGTAAGCAAATGATATGGGCACTGCAGGGAACATTTTGTTAAAAAACATTTATTAACTAGAGTTGATGATCAGATGGAAACTGAGTAACATTTAATGTTATAGAATTGTGTAGTGGTCTCTTAAATTTGCATAGAAAATCACAATGCAATATTGGAAAAAATGTTCCCAGCAATGCTGCTAGTCCATAGTCAAAATTCTTGGGTGGGGATGGTCTTCATATTATGCAAGTTCAAAATTCTTGGGTGGGAATGGTCTTCATATTATGCAAGTTCAAAATTCTTGGGTGGGGATGGTCTTCATATTATGCAAGTTCAAATCTCAAACACTTTTTGATATCTTCTTTTAAAGGGACAGACCCTAGTTTCAACCCGTGAAAGTTAACACTAAGTTCAGTTAATCTACAAACCAGTCACACATTTGGATAAAGTTACAATTGAGTGAAATATGAGTCTGTGACTTTGAAATGGTGAAATACCGTCTAAAAATAGAATAAAACTGGAATCCATAGCTGTTACTTCTCAGAGGCATGTGCGTTTTTAAAAATATGAGAAATACATTTTGTGATATTAAAAATACTAGGATGACCAAAAATTTATAATCTAAACAATAAAATCTAAGTAAAGTATGATTTCAGTTATCAAAAAATGGCTCTAATAGTAAAAAATATGCCTTGGTGTTTAAAAACTATGGTATGTCTCTTAATATGATTTTTTTTGCATAAATTGAAGATGTTTATGTTTCAAAACAGAATAAAATGATGTGTCATGCTTAAAAGTGGTTTTATGTGGTTCAATCGTTAATGTATTTAACCTTCTGACTACTGAATTAATTTTTGACAAAAACCACATTGTGTGGGTACAAGTTTATAACTTTTACTCATATGTTTTCGGGCCTCTTGAAATAATGCGAACGATCGTTTCGCTCACACAAGTTTAGTTTTGCATAACCCATTTTTTGTTATCGCCCCAAAAATAAAGACATTAAAAATATTTTACACTATCATTTGTCACTGTTCACATAACAGTATATTTCTAACGGGTTACACAAAATGAAATGGGTTACCTGAAAACAAATTACGCAACCCATATTTGGGTTACCCAAAGTTTTAATTCTCAGAGGCCTGATTTTCACGTAAAATATTTTTTAAATACATAAAATAATGTGCATATATGAAATGGTACAATTTTCATGGTTTTAAATACATAAAATAATATTCATATATGAAATGGTACAATTTTCGTGGTTTTAAATACATAAAATAATATTCATATATGAAATGGTACAATTTTCATGGTTTTAAATACATAAAATAATATTCATATATGAAATGGTACAATTTTCATGGTTAAATACATAAAATAATGTTCATATAAGAATTGGTACAATTTTCGTGGTTTTAAATACATAGAATAATGTTAATATATGAAATGGTACAATTTTCATGGTTTTAAATACATAAAATAATATTCATATATGAAATGGTACAATTTTCATGGTTTTAAATATATAAAATAATGTTCATATATGAAATGGTACAATTTTCATGGTTTTAAATACATAAAATAATATTCATATATGAAATGGTACAATTTTCATGGTTAAATACATAAAATAATGTTAATATAAGAATTGGTACAATTTTCATGGTTAAATACATAAAATAATGTTCATATAAGAATTGGTACAATTTTCGTGGTTTTAAATATATAGAATAATGTTAATATATGAAATGGTACAATTTTCATGGTTAAATACATAAAATAATGTTAATATAAGAATTGGTACAATTTTCATGGTTAAATACATAAAATAATGTTCATATAAGAATTGGTACAATTTTCGTGGTTTTAAATACATAGAATAATGTTAATATATGAAATGGTACAATTTTCATGGTTTTAAATACATAAAATAATATTCATATATGAAATGGTACAATTTTCATGGTTTTAAATATATAAAATAATGTTCATATATGAAATGGTACAATTTTCATGGTTTTAAATACATAAAATAATATTCATATATGAAATGGTACAATTTTCATGGTTAAATACATAAAATAATGTTCATATATGAAATGGTACAATTTTCATGGTTTTAAATACATAAAATAATGTTCATATATGAAATGGTACAATTTTCATGGTTAAATACATAAAATAATGTTAATATAAGAATTGGTACAATTTTCATGGTTAAATACATAAAATAATGTTCATATAAGAATTGGTACAATTTTCGTGGTTTTAAATACATAGAATAATGTTAATATATGAAATGGTACAATTTTCGTGGTTTTAAATACATAGAATAATGTTCATATATGAAATGGTACAATTTTTGTGGTTTTAAATACATAGAATAATGTTCATATATGAAATGGTACAATTTTCGTGGTTTTAAATACATAGAATAATGTTAATATATGAAATGGTACAATTTTCGTGGTTTTAAATACATAGAATAATGTTCATATATGAAATGGTACAATTTTTGTGGTTTTAAATACATAGAATAATGTTCATATATGAAATGGTACAATTTTCGTGGTTTTAAATACATAGAATAATATTCATATATGAAATGGTACAATTTTCGTGGTTTTAAATACATAAAATAATGTTCATATATGAAATGGTACAATTTTCGTGGTTTTAAAACAAATTTGTGATATTTTAGATCAGTTAATTTGGTTTTAAAATATGCAACAAATCAATAAAGTCACACTTACTTCTGCAAGATTTGGATTAGCTGTCCGGTATTTACAGCCATTATTCCCAATCACTATGTTTTCCTGCCACAGTTTTGGGAGGAAACGAATTACGATTCATATGACAATATTTTATGAATTTCTTTGTTGGTAAAATGATCAAATTTATTATCAAATTAGCTGTCACAATCAGGTATCGATTCCTCAAACTTACTGTGACGTTCCGCCATTGTTGTCTAGTGAAAAAAAAAAAAATTCACTCCAAATCCCCAGATTGTTTCCATTAAAAAACAAAAAACTAAAGCTGCTATACTCTTAATTAATCAAGCAAGATATCTTACCAGCTGTATTCAGAAGGTTAAAAAACACTGAGTACACTGTCCCCTTGAATGTTTACTGCAGATCATATCCATCCATTGTCATAGATCAAATGCATCTTCACGGTTGATGGTAGCATGTCTTTGATAAACTTCATGAAGCTATTGTCAATGAAGTTACCGATGTCATTGGGAGCAGTAACAATAAAAACACTTGAAACACTGAATGTATTAGGTATAAAATAACAAGGGTGCTTCATCACAGAAAGAAAAGACAGATAATAATCATCACCACGAACAGGTATCACATAAACAGAATTTTTATTTTTTTATCAACAGAAAGAACCTTGTTGATGCAATCCAGTACGTGTGAAACTCATTTTGAGATGGTGACTGTCTAGACAAGAGATTTATGGTTACTAGCACTGGTTGATAACACCTGCATGTGTCAGACAGCAAATCAGATATCATGATGTGAAGAAACACTGGCACCACGTCCCCATAGGAACAATATCTCAAGTGGAGGGACACAATCTTTGGCTGTTGGGTGGGGGTGTTCACATGCCAGATTATTATCTTTATTTATACAAAATAGAACAAAACCAAATCTACATATTCATCCTCAAATGCGTGGAGGCTGTGTCCCCAGTTTTTCTCAGTTCCTATAAACCTGTAAAATCTACACATGTACACATACTAGTTTAACAAATATATCATAATAACTTTGATATTATGTTACTTTTCTAAATTCAGTAAATTAGATATAATCATATATGATGGAAAATACATACAGTAACGTATTCATCAAACTATTCTATAAAAATAACATAACCATTTAATAAAAATCTAATCAAGCTGAGTCACAGTGTCATGTTTAACATAACTACAATACTATTATATTACAATACTAATTAATAAATCTCCTAATCTTATTTATTGATTAAAATAAATAATTAAAACAAGTAGTTATGGTTTAAACCATGTACAATATGTATTTTCCTTTAAAATTCATTGTGAATGTTAGTTGTTCAGTTGCTGTGAATAAAATCATGTCTTCTCATAAAGTGGTCTGTTCTCCTTGAATGTCCTAAAGCTTCTGACCAAGAGAACACAGAAACAATGATACTGGGCTTGCAAGAACTGAGTTGTCAGTGAGCACAACCCAAGCCCAGTAAACCAGAGAAAGCAAGAAAACAAAAAAAGCCTGCACAAGTCTAACCTGACAGAATAAAATTATGTGAACAGTGTTTTTAAATAGTATGTGTGTACTGAATGTAACACCCGGTTACAGCTATAATCCCCACCTGATATGGTAGCCTGGATCTTGCATATAAAAAGTGCATATAACGCGTATTGTACATTTTACTGTCCGATTGAATCACATCAACCCAATTTAAAACTGCAATCTTCCCACTTCAAGAGATTATTATGTCATCATTTAATACTAAAACAAAATAAAATACAACTGCAGTTTTAATAAACCTGTTGTTCATCAAATTAATTTTTTAAATTATTTAATAATGATAAATATTTTTTTAATATACTCAAGATAACAGCTTTAAACATACTGCATTTTATTCTATTTTTTAAATTCATTCATTTTCGTGCTTATATCCAATTAAGTTTCAAGCACGCTGTTCTGAGCACACACAGCTATCTGGGCTGTCTGTCCAGGACACTGAGTTAGTTGTTAGTGAGAGAGAAAAGAGTGTAGTTGTCTTATACCTATCCAATGAGTCGTTAAGACTCGCTCTGGGTGGGAGCCAGTACTGGGCTGTGAACCCATTACCTACCAGTCTTATGTCTGATGGCTTAACCACAACACCACCGTGGCCGGTATTTTTTATTTATTCTTTTCTCCACTTTCAATTCTTGCCTCTTTTTTTTACTCTTTTTTTTATTGGCCCAAAAATGATGATTATGTCATGGATGGAAGCCCTAAATCAATATCTTACAATGTTGAACATAAATAATATTAAATACATATACTACATGAAGAGTATTGCATATTGCTAAAACTATTTTGTTATATTTTTCTTTCTTAAAAACAGAATCTATTGGAATACACAGATTATACATTGTATTATGAAATATTTAATGGACATAATTTTTCATAATTTAACTAGCATTCTCAAACAATTGCAAATTTGAATTAGTAGCATTGGATTCAGCATACCGTGAAAGCCTTGTCAACCAAATTACATACTTTCTACCAGTTTGCACATCTTTTTTTTTTATCTATCTGACCTGATATTTCTTTTTTAAACTTGTTATTAGAAATTGAATTGGTTCAAGAAAAGGATTCAATCAAAACTAAGGAGAGCCGCAATTCTTGGTGGCGCCACCTTCGGAACTGTGATGTCATCTCCATGCCGGACAAGTGGGAGTTCCCATGGGTAGGTATTACAGTCTGTAGCATCCACACAATTGGATGCAATTTATTACCAGGCTTTTGTTAAAGTTTGAAATAGAAAAACAAAAATACTTAGATTTTTAGTGATATTTGTTTTTGTCTCGCCTTTACAATGTAAAAAGGTGAGATATAGGTATTGCGCCACCATTGGTGGTGAAGGCGTCAAATTGTCCACTAATGTTTCACATTAAAGTTTTGCATTTAGTTTTTCATAAACTACAAGTCCTAGATCAATGAAACTTGATTTATAGTTGCACCTATGAATGTTCATAACAGTGCACTAAAACAGTTATGGTGGGTGAGACCTTTAATTATGCAGAATTCTTGTTTTTAAAACCACAAGTAACTCAAGGTGTATATTTTAAACTCTGTAAGAGGAATGCATGCTTTACAATTAATAAGTGTTGTTACTGTCTGTTTTATACAGAGCATGTTGAAATTATTTTGTGATTTCAGTATGCTAGTTGGGATCTAGCCTTCCACATGATTCCGTTCCTCCGGTTTGACAAGAAGTTCGTCAAGTACCAGCTCTCTACCTTGCTGCTGAATAGATACATGAAACCAGATGGACAGGTAGGACTTTACAGTCGTTTGTAACTAACACAACACAACGTCACAACTAGGACATCACAGATACATGAAACCAGATGGACAGGTAGGACTTTACAGTCTTTTGTAACTAACACAACACAACGTCACAACTAGGACATCACATGACAGATACATGAAACCAGATGAACAGGTAGGACTTTACAGTCTTTTGTAACTAACACAACACAACGTCACAACTAGGACATCACATGACAGATACATGAAACCAGATGAACAGGTAGGACTTTACAGTTGTTTGTAACTAACACAACACGTCTCAACTAGGACATCACATCACAGATACATGAAACCAGATTGACAGATAGGACTTTACAGTCATTTGTAACTAACACAACACAACATCACAACTAGGACATCACAGGTACATGAAACCAGATGGACAGGTATGACTTTACAGTCGTTTGTAACTAACACAACACAACATCACAACTAGGACATCACAGATACATGAAACCAGATGGACAGGTAGGACTTTACAGTTGTTTGTAACTAACACAACACAACGTCACAACTAGGACATCACAGATACATGAAACCAGATGGACAGGTAGAACTTTACAGTCGTTTGTAACTAACACAACATAACGTCACAACTAGGACATCACATGTTTATTAGTTTCGTTGTGCAATGGGATTCAACTCAGTTGGTAGAGCACTCACTTGAGGCACTTTGGTCGAAGTAGCGAATCCCTTTCATAGATTCTATTCACTGATTTGGTTTTTGCCATCCTAACCAGTGCCTCACAACTGGTATTTCAAAGGCTATGACATGTGCTGTCCTGTCTGTGAATAAGTGCATATAAAAAATCCCTTGTTGCTAATGGAATAATGTAGCGGGTTTCCTCTGACTACATGTCTTATGACCAAATGTTAGACATTCAAAAGTCTGTGATTAATAAATCGGTGTGCTTTGGTTGTTGTCAAGTAAATCAAACAAATCATTAGTTTCTAGTATAGACAGTAAAAAGCACAACCACTGCTGACCATTTAAGACATGTTTGACTATTAACAGCTTAGTCAGTGTGACTTGGTTTTTTCTTTCTGTCTGTCTGTCCTTGTCTGTATGTCTGTCTGTACGTCTGTCCTACTTATAGTTTTTCACACTTTTTTTCACTCTGCCTCAAGATACTGAGCTGAATTTTGTGTATAGCTTTTTCATGTACTGTTACAGATCAGGTTTGATTTTAATGGCGATTTACCCATTGTTGACAGAGTTATGACATTTGAACTTAGGAAATATGGAAATGTTTTGAGTGCAGTATTGCTTTAGCAGTACTCTCATAATGCTTGTTGATGATATTTATATTTGAGTACTTTCTTTCACATTGTCAGCTGCCTGGCTGTGAGTTTAACTTGGACGACCCAAACCCACCTCTTCATGCGTGGGCTTGTTTGAAAGCATTCTGTGCAGAGGACTCCAGTGATTTGAATTTTCTTAGATCCTGCTTTGACAGGCTGCTGCTGAACTTCAACTGGTGAGTGGGTGGGGAAATGGTATTATCACATTCACAAATGTAGACCAAGATATTTTGTTAATTGTACTTGTACATTGTACTTGTTAGATAATAAACAAGATAGAAAATATAATGCACTTTGGGTTTGTGCAAAGGAAACTGATATTGATTAAGTATTAAAGATCAGATGAATCTGCCCTGCACTTAGTTATTTTTTCTTGTATGTACAATATTGTGCATTTCGTCAGTGGTAGAGAATTTGCCTCAGGTGTGTTGGGTTACAAGATCAATTGCCAACAGTGGAATTGTTTGTTTTTTTCATGTCCCAAACAGCACTTGCCTCTGGGAGAAACAATATAAAAGATCTTTTGCTGTTATTTTTTTCCCCAGGCATAGCCTCAATGGCAGCAGTGGGTTTTACTCTTTTTCTTTCTCGACCAAGTGTTGAACTAACCATGTTTTTTATTACACTCATGTCACATTAGTCTGTGTGGCACAAAGGTCTGCACGTATTAATTACGTTACATTACGTCTTGAAACAAGTGTTTGGGTATGTTTGTAAACAAACAAACATGTGGCTGTCATCACTGTAAAGATAACCTTGTATATTAACTTACACATGTTTACATAAAAGCTTCAATACATACCTTATTGTAATTTATGAATCCATAAATGAAATCAATGTTTTATTTTATCTGTTAACGTAAAGATCCAAGCATACTTTGAATTTCTCTCCACGTGACACAACACAACCAATATGGCTGCGCAGCCTATCAAACTTACACTGCCTATTTTTAGCTATAGTCTGTTTCAAAATTATCATTGATTGTCCTATATTTCTAACAAAGACTATTTATGCTCATTTACACAGCTAATAACAACAACTTCTGTTAAATAATGATAATAAATTTTGACATTGGCCTTTTTTAATATTGTCATTTTGTGTTATCCAAACTAAGGAGCACAGAACACCATTTATATTGCTGTCATGCAGGCCAGTAAATACATGGGGGTCCCACTAAAAATGCGCTCATTACTTGAGTTTAAAACTAAATAAATTAATATAACTTTCAGTAGTAACACATTTATTGTTCCATTGTATTGTGGCGGTGAAACAAATATTTTTAAAGAAAGATTTTAACTTTAAAATATTATAACACAAATGCTTAGGTGTACCGACAATTTAGTGTGTATATCTCTGGACTCCAAATAGCCATAATTTAGAATGTGCTGAGGTGTCATTAAAGATATATTCTTTGTCTTCCCTTCCTTCAGGTGGACTTCTTTCTCAGATTATGCCAGCGAGCAGAGATACTATGGCTTTTTAGGCATGGACAACATCAGTGTGGTAAACCGGTCCGAAGCGCCACCTACAGGCTGTCGACTTCTCCAGGTGATGATTGTCTTGGTGCATCTACCTTTGACACTTTGCATGATTTTGATTCATCTGAGCTTTATATCTGAAATTTAATTTTACAAGCGTACAAACTGGATGCTGGGGTGGGGTGGGGGAGGGATTAATAATTTTGATCAATGATAGAAAGGGTTGCCCAGTATTCGACCAATAGAAAAGCTTGAGGATACATTCCCAAAATAAACTCCCAAGAACCATAAATTTACTACTTTTATGTCTTTTGGTGCTGTTTGTCAGGACTTACACAATTATCTTTTATTTTATTTTCAGTCTAATATCATTATCTGTAAATTGAGATAGGACCAAAGAGACTGTTCATCAGAAAGTATGTGTGCGTGTGTGAATGTGTATATAAGCATGTGCGTAAATGCGTAAATGCATGAATATGTTTTACAGTTGTTAACATCAACACTTTTTGAATTTAGTTGTTTGATATATGCTGCATTTACTATAAAATAAACTTCAAAGTTTAGTTTTATTAGTTAATTAGTAGTTGAATACTGGGTCACCTGCACTCAAACCTACTCTAGTCAGCGCATACCACATGAACAAAATTTGGGTCTATTCAATGAATAGCATTGCCAGTAAGTATTTACGAAGAAAAAACAATATTAGCAAATGCCAATAAAACGAACATGTTATAATCCTTTCTTTCTTAAGTGGTCGAATACTGGGGTCATTGCCCTAATTAATTTTGTCAAAAGATTAACTTAAAAAATATAAAATCTGCAAAAACATTTGGGTATGGTGCCATACCCGTTTTACCCTCTGGCAGACAGCCTCTGAAGTATTCCTTTAAAATAATGTATTATATTTTAAAAAATAAAGTATGCTTTAAATGTATAATTAAACTAAAAATGTATAAATACCGGTAAGTAAAGTTGAAAAAAGACAAAAACAATGTTTTTACAAGTTGTAGTGAAATATCAGGAGATGACACTTCATTTGTTTTTATTTCCAAATAAAGGCTATTTCAGGTGTATAAAAAGAAATTCAACAAATAGTTTTTTGGCAAAAAGGAAAAAATATTGAATTAACTCCCTTGAATAGTGTTTGTCCTCCCACATCCCCCCCCCCCCCCCCCCCCCATCTGACTGCAGCTGTGCACTGACATTAAAAATAATCCAGAATGACGTTACTTTTGAATAATGATGTCCTTGTTTTCAAATAAACTTGAACATTTAGTATAGGTATTTTTAAATATGCTTGATGGCATTTACGTGGAAGCAAAACCAGTAATAACACTTTTGACTTGTTGTTGGGAATACAAATAATATATTCAAACTGATTTAAACTGTATAGCTCATAGTTATCTACATATAGTAATTACAAGACAATCTTATAACTTAAAAAAGAAATCTACGGCTGCCACTTACTACCCATCTCTAACAGTGATGGGCCTACGTGCAGTAAGTCCTATGATCAGAATTGATACTGCAGTCTACACACCTCAGGTGACATCTGTACTATGACTGAGTTAATCCCTGGCGTGAGTAATTTTGATGATCAGTAACTGAACTATCTTTGTCTTCTTACAGGCAGATGCCAGTGGGTGGATGGCTTTCTTTGCTCTACACATGTTGAAAATATTTCTCATTCTGGCAGCCTCAGATGAATCCATCAGTTTTGATTTAGCAGAGAAATTTTTAAATGTGTTCTTGATTAAAGCAAGGGAGCTGAATCAGGACATAGGAAATTCTGACCCAGGTAAATGGGAATAGCTTAATATGTCACTTAAGAATTGAGCGTTATATTTTTGACATTCATGCGATGATAAACACCAAAACCATTTTACACACTGTATGAATGGCGTAGCATCTTATACACAAATAAGGGATTTCCCTTAGAAAGTTACATTAATTTTTTCCATCAAATCTCCGATTCATTATAAAGATTTACATAAGGTTTTATAAATTTTAATTAAAGTTGAATTAGTTATAGGTGAATGTGAACACTGACTTGAAAGGGATAAAGTGGTTTCAGTGTTACTGTGTGTGGATTTCAGAGGAAGTTTGTGATTGTGTGATATTATTCTCGGAAAGGACAGGTCGCGAAATTGTGCACGAAGGCGTATGTGTTTTTGCGCGTGTCGATTTGGTGTTTTTGTCAAATGTGACAGAGATGCGCTCATATCCCTCGTTTGATTTGTTGAGCATTCTCTGCTATAACTTCTAATAGAAGCTTCGTTTTTGTGGCCTGTCATAAACATTATGTATCTCAGTTCAAAACCGGAGTCGTTTAAAGCCTGAATTGTCACTGTCACTCACAGTGCAGATGATATTGGGATAAAAATAGAAACGATGGAATCCTCGGGGATTCCATTATTGACGTAATTGATAAAAAGTAGTTATGGTAATAATATTTTGTTTTTATTTCTTTTCCGAAAAAGCGCAGTTCTCACGTTCATGGAAGAATGAATGTTTTTTTTTTTTAGATCATGTGATACCATTTTAACCAATCAAGATGCCTATTACAAAACTAATTATAAAATGGAATTATATATTTTTTTTCTAAAACAAACATAAATTTCATCATGTCCCATGTGAAGACTGATTCCCATAATTCAAATCCCATACTTTGCATACATTGTGAAAAAATAAAAAATATAGGAGTCTTGCAGAATCCAGTGATATAAAGTTGTGGGAATTCTAATGGATTCTATTAGAATTAAAAAAGAAAAGGAAAAAAAATAGATAAAGTAAGATAATACATTTTTCTTTTTAAAAAAAAGGCCTGCATTGTACTGTGATTCTGTCAATGCTTAATTTTACCATCATAATTGATTTTAACTAATAACTAAAATTTATTAGTATTTGAGGTGGCTTTTAAAACATAAATCAAAATAAATTCTAGGGAAAATGTACAATATGATGGAACATTTTCAAGTTTGGTATGTGTCAATGTTTTTTATGTTTTAGCTTGATTTCAGGCCACTGGGACGAACGGAGTGATTTCTACTATGATGTGATGCTGGCACCGGGTGGAAACCAGGCCATTAAGATAAAGTCTCTTGTTGGAATTGTGCCGCTGTTTCCCTGTGGTGTGATCAAGTGTTCTAGGACCGCAAAGTCTAGAAAGTTTCATATTAACCTCTGTGATTCAGCAAACGTTCAGTTTGTAAGTTTCATTTGTTTAGAAAATCATATTCATTATGCATTGTAAAATGTTTTATAACAAACTTAATGATTCATTGGATGTAAACTGTTTTTAAATTTAGTTTACAAGAGTACATATTTATAGTATGTTGTTAATCATACATGTTTTACTATGTAATGTACATATATGAAATTGTTATTGTTTTTGTACCTGTACCTTGTGAGTGTTTTGTACAATAAAACTGAATTATAACAAGATATAGTCATTCACACATTTTCTATACTTGCATGCCAAACTTCTAAGAAGGCATTCTTATGATTCAACTTGTAAACATTATTAATGAAATATATCAGATACCAACTATTACCACACTCATATATTATGTATCTAAATAATAATAGTAAAACAAAACATTTTAATAAAAAAAAAAAAGGTAAACCCACCTTGGCAACTTATTGTCCAAACCGAATTGTTAACAACTACGAAAAATTACTCTCCTACCTTTAATTGCCGTTAGATTTCCTCCAAAGTTTGTCCAGACACAAATCGCAAAAAATCCACTACAAATATACAGATTCCATGGATGTCGCTGATATCGTCTTTGCTGAGATTGCATAGGGAAAAATACATGCAGTTTTCTTCCGTCTGCCATGATGCTTGTTTATGGAATACTCTTCAAGAGGGGCGTAAGATGTGACGTTACCTAACGACGTCAAGACATGCGCAAAGGTATGTAAACATTACATCAGCGTTAAATTTTGTCCAAATCAGCTGATTATAATAAAAGTAATGACAATTATGTAACTGCATGGGGAAAACCCGCCAAACACGGAAAGTTTTACCAGAAGCGGTGAAGGAAAATATTTATTCATTGTATACATTTTTTGAGAATGAACATAACAGAAAAAGACCTGTTGTAGCATATGATAAAGTTACACTGCATGTTTCAAAAGCATTAAAAATTCCACATTCCACAGTTAAATGTATTATTCAACGTTATAAAAACAAATCCGTTTCTGACACTGTTGAAACCATATATAACCAGAATATAAAAAATTGTGGGAGAAAACCCTTGTGCGATACTTTTGATTTGTCATTAATTCGTAGGACAGTACACGAAACTTACAGAAAAAATGTGTTTTTATCTTTAAAATCATTACAACGAACACTAACATGCAGGGGGTTGAATTTATCAAAGACTACCCTTAATACGAATCTTAAAAAGATAGGTTTTAAATATTACAAAAAACACGGCAAGCGTTTCATTAAGGAAAGAATAGACGTTGTAGCTGTCAGGTGCAGTTATTTGAGAAAAATTAAAACATATCGGCCTGAAGGCAGAGAGATTGTTTACTTGGATGAGACTTGGTGCAACACCAATCATGCATGTGAGGGTGTGTGGACTGAAAACCGAAACTGCCGTTTAAATACTTTGGTGCCATCGTGCGATGAGTGTGGTAGGCATATCCCATCGGGGAAGGGTAGCGGCATTATTATTTTGGATGCTGGCTCGGCAGAGCAGGGCTTCATTCCCAACTGTGGGCTCATTTTTAAATCAAAAACAAAAAGTGCCGATTACCACGATGAAATGAATTCAAAGCATTTTCTGGAATGGTTCGAACATACTTTGATACCCAATTTGTCACCCGCAAGTGTGATAGTAATGGACAATGCTCCGTACCACAATGCATTAACATCTGACATAAAACCTGTCTCAAGTTCTTCAAACAAAACAGATATTATTTCGTGGCTGAACCAAAGAAACATAATATACGACGAAGATTTAACGAAAGCCGAGCTTTTGGGATTAGCCAAACGACATAAGCCAACACCAGTGTACTGTACTGACAGAGTAGCCGAACAGCATGGTCATATAGCGATTCGCCTCCCAGTGAAGCACTGTGAATTGAACCCGATCGAGTTGATACAAGCTGAAGAAAAGAACTGGGTAGCTAGGGAAAATTCAACCTTCAAAAAAAAAGACGTACTTAACTTGTTTTTAAAAGCCAAAGGTACATTCTGTCTTCCACTAATTACAACGTCACATCCAAGGGAAGGGTCCATTGGGACCCGTTCCCTCCCCAAAATGTAATTCTTGTACCCCTCTTTTGTTTAGTAATCTCTTTGTAATTTACGAATGCCAAACTTATCAACTGCTAGGCCAAAATTAATTTTTCCATGTGCGAAGGAAACTTCTTACAAACTTTGGTGAAATAGTTTTGGAGAATAGATTGAAAATATGAAAGGTTTAAGGATGACGGTATGACGGACGATGAAATTGGTTCAGGTGACCTAAAAACATACTATTAATTTTTAAACATATGTAGATACTAAAATAAATAACGTTTTTTGAAGAAAAAAATCCGTGTAAATAATAATTTGTATCTTTACAATTTATCAACAAATTACAGGGTCAAATATTATTTTTAAATACGTGTATGAAGACGGTCAAACAAAATATATTGCAGAATACACAAAAAATTCCAACTGATCCCGACCATCTGTCAAGGACCTTTAAATTCTATTTTCAAAACAAATAGCGGCTTTTGGGCTCCCTCTATTAAAAAATCCTAGATCCGCGCCTGATCTAGGGTAGGAAAATCCCTTTGCACGAACGTGTGGTTCGCATGTTTACGCCTACAAGGCGAAGTAGAAGTTGAAACATTTGTTCCTTCATCACATTTCATGTAGGCTAGTGAATGTACCTGTAATTAACAGCGAAGCAATATACATTAAAGGGACACACCCTAGTTACGTTTATTTGTTAACCATTACGGCGTTGTTTTTCGCTATTAAACCCCATTTTTCACAAATAAAATTGCACTTTACTTACATTTTATTATTTAGAATACACATTTCCATTCACCTGAAGTGCTTTTTGGTAACCCTGATGTTTGTAAAACCACGAAATGCATTTTTTGCATTTTTTCACAAGACGTGTTGTCGAGAAAAAAACGTTAAGCAAGCGAGGTCCAATCTATTTTTAGAGGGGATATTTCCATTTCAATATCACAGACGTTGGTATATCATGTGACCGTTATCATTTTGGTTCAGTTTGTTTTCTCGTGCACAGTTCGTGCAATCAACATCCGATTTGTTGTTGTTCATTTGTGAGATTTTTCTTCACAGTTCGTGAACATTTTCAGTAACAATAAAGTTCGGACAAGTAAGTGTCTCAATACAAAATGTTACAAACCCTTAAAACCAATAATTTTGCTCAGTCTTACGATATCTGGAGAGGGGATACAACCAGGACGGAACAGTTGGAACATGTCCAGGAGAGGTGAAACAAATGCACCCCAAGTCTGTGAAATTTGTCGTGACGTAGGCATTGTTGTGCTTCGAGCGACCTCTACCGGTGACATCAGAATACTAACTTTCAAAATTATTTCAAGCAATTGGGACATGGGGATTCCCATGTTATTTATCGATATAAAACCTGCTTTTTCACTCCATTTGATAAAAATGTGATCTAAGTGTGTTACAGTTTTGTAGATTAACCAAATTATAATTTATTTTCGCTGGATGGAACTAGGGTGTGCGGCTTTAAATCAATGTATTAAATTTCGTTCTTAATATATTTCTGTGAAATCACTAATATAAGAAGGTTACATCGGATACATTTACTAGCTGTGTTTCAAGTATTAATGTTGCAACATGAAATTTAAACAAAATTCAATCATATAACACAATTTGTATTATTTTTATAATCTGACAATAAAATTTACGTTTTCTTTGCACATTACTGTTGACATTTATATTTTT
The DNA here is from genome assembly GCF_016097555.1 of Gigantopelta aegis. NCBI lineage: Eukaryota > Metazoa > Mollusca > Gastropoda > Neomphalida > Peltospiridae > Gigantopelta > Gigantopelta aegis. Next base: position 91,881,494 of record NC_054701.1, read on the forward strand.
CATCACTTCAGAGCTTATCACAGCAGAAAAATGATGCAAAGCAGTCGATATCATTAAGCGAGAAGTAGAGGAAGTATTTTGGAAAAGAGATGGAATTGACAAGTCTGAAGTAGCACCGATTTTTATAAATTTTTCATCAGGTATTATTCATACTCCTGAAAGCATACTATATTTAAGCAATGACATTGCTTGTTATGACTTAAGAACCACCCTTACCACCACCCCTTTATGATACTGACATGTATCATGACAGTATAAAATGTATCTGAGCAAAATCATATTCTATGCTAAAGTTCGTTTTTTTAAAAACACTTATAGATTTCTATGCAAGTTCAATTATGGTGTATTAAAAGAATCGGGCTAAAGATACATAAACAAAGCAGTTAAAAGATATAAGACAAATAATCATATAGCTGAGGAATTACCGTATAAGAAAAAAAGCCACCATAACACAGTAACCGCACATTAGTTACAAAACAAAGCCAGTCTGTTAATTAGCGAAACGTTTTACTTGAAATGTACTACTGATATTTTATAGATGACGAAAGTAGTAATGACGATTTATGATGAAGAAATGTTTGATGATGATGTTGGCCACTACAGCAGAGTAGATTAAAGTGATGATGACGACAGTATAGATGACGACAGTGATGATGAAGAGCGAGACAACGACAGTAACAGATGCCAGAGAAGGTGAATGAATGATTTGACAATGACAGTAGTACGTAACTGTAACATAATTGTTATTGTTTGCAATTACATGTATTATTATTATATTAATTATGTAAACCTAGGAAAATCCGAAAAAAATCAATACTGCGTTACGTGTACTAGAAATTAATATCCCTTATAAACACAATATTTGTTAAATTTATGTATATTACAATAACTTAGTAAGTATTTAAACAAACATTAATCTGTTGTTAAAAATATATTGTTTGCATTTAGTAAATTGATTTTAGGCTTTCGTCTTTGCAAATATAAACAACAATTCACCCTCCGTGTATATGTGTCGATTAATGAATGTGCATGCAAGTATAACCATTACTGTTAAATGACGTTTACAAATATTTCGAATTTTTAGATGGTGACGGAGAAAACAATGCAACTATTCACAGCCCTGCAAGTCCAGGTGGTAACTGTGCTGTGTGTGGGTTAAGGGAACCGCCTATGGTTAAGAAGACGAAGTCTACTTATGACTGGGGCCAATGCGATTTATGCGACTTGTGGGTGCACCTGGAACATTGTTGTCCACAGAAAAAACTTGATGATCTTGACGACTTTGTATGTCCCAAGTGTGCCAAGATACTAAAAAATGAAAACTAATGATTGTATCTTACGTGCATGCTAATGGCATGCGATCTTCTGCATTCGATGATTGTGTTAAAGTAGTTCTTCATGTTTCTGGCTCTTCCCCATAGTTTGGTTTTAAGTGTTTCTCCTTTTAGCAAGGTATGCTGGTTTTGTGCACTGGTGTAGTTGATGGAGTTTTGGTGTGTCTTGTACTCGTGGTGTTTTGGGAAGCTGAATCCCATCGGTGCTTGATGGTGGTTTTGATGTTTTGGTAAGACAAGATGATTTGATATATTTTTTCAATTTCTTTCCTCATTGGCAAGTTTCCCATTCCCACAATGATCTGGGATTAACTGCAGAATAATAGTAGGTTTATTGAATAGGTAATTTGTTTTTAAGGCAACTGATACATTCTGTTCCAGGGCAAGGGCGCAGGGTGTGTGTCACTCGGCTACAGATTAAAGGGATGGATGTTCTCACTTGTAATTCTAAACTTTGGGTAGTATATGTTTCCTAAAGGTTTATGTTAGTATCTGACTTTGCTGTTTTCAGTTGATGGTTTTGAAATTGCCATTCAAGCGTTTTTTGGTGAAAGCTTAGAACGTGCTGTGCCTCTGAAGACATGTTTCTCTCATCGTATTACAAGCTGTGTTGTTCCAGCGGTTAAGTGTTGGCTTTCTGTACCATTTCAGAGATGGGAGTGGTTTTCATTGTTCGAAGGATGGTTCTGAGGCAGAGGTTATATGTTAGACTTTTTGTTGTTGTTGATACCAATTATTATTAAGAGTGTAGGACGTATGTATACAGGTTTTACATTTAATGTAAATCGTAGATGTTCAAGTATATTTGTTGTGCAATGAGAAAACGTAGTTATACGAGTGGAATAGAAATTGTTGATTTTCGTCATTACTGGATGAAATTAATAACACAGATAGGTGTTAATTTTCAATGTTTGATTTTCAGTAATAGGTACATGTATTAGGCAATAACACATAATAATATGTATTTGTTAATTGAAATGGTAGACTGTTGAGAACAATTGTTGTGCATTAAATAACATTTTTATACATGTTACTTTTATTATAAATTATAAATTTTATAAATATATCTTGTGCAATGAGTATAAACACATATATTCAGGACAAAATTGGTAACACGTATGTATTAGTTTTAAAATGTTTTATATTTAACTGAAAGTATTACATGTAACAACGTATACCCATATGCTTCAGTTGATAATTGTTTGTTAAGTACAATTATTATGCATTGCATAACACAACACGTGTGTTGCATATAATACAAATCATAGATTTTGACATTCTTTTATTGTGATATGAGTAACGTATTTATATATGATTTACTGTTAATATATATTGTTGATTTTTAATTACAGGGTGAAATGAATAACACCAATATCATTTGCATGTGTGTTAGTTAAAAATTATTTTTTAAAGTACATTTCTCATAATACACCTGTTGCAGTTGGTAGAAATTGTTGAATTGTTCTTGGTACAAGCAGAAATTAAGGTGCTCGTCTGTAGTATAGACCTGATGCAGTGTAAAAAAAAAAAATGATGGAGAACAGGGGTCAGTGTTTGGAACAGAATGTCAAGTGCCCAAACAAGTTATTTGTCTAATGTGATACATATCACTTAAAGACTCGGGTGTTCTAGCTGCTCTATTTTGCCGCCCTCCTTTCTCGTTCTGCCGCTCTTCTATATTTTTCAGCGCCACTCTTTAATTTCCCGAACCCTACTATATTATACAGCACCAATCTCCGCTGTTTCCAAATGCACACTTTTTTCAACACAATTATAATCATCATTCTGCACATTGGACATCAAAGGAAACAAGCCGACTTGTGTGCATGAAAAAGCAACTGACGAAAAACTTCAGTAGCTTACTACAGTTACCGTTACCATAACGTAATTTAACAGCATTTTTAACAGCCCTATTTTGTCCCATACCTGTATCCATTTGTATGTTTGATACACACAATAAAAGTTATATTTCACTTGAGCAATGAAAACATTTCATTTGTTATTCAACAAGAGAAATACATTTTTGGCGCCAAATGTGTCACGTGATCAAACCGGTCATTCTGTCTTTTGTCCTCAATTGCAGGTTTAATTGGTTGTAACTAATGCATTTTACTTTCTGTCATTTCTGTCATTCTGTTTATTCGGCAATTGTTTATAAAATATTATAAACTTTTCACTTTTTGAGGATATCACCGCTTATAAAAACAACGGAAGTGGTTGTGTTTATAATTAAAATAATTTATCTTGGGTGCCAAATAATATATACACCGACTTTCCAAAAACGAAACTATTTTTTATCAGTTGGCAGTATCAAAGCGATTGATTCATTCAGTGAAGATGGAAATAAAATCAACAGAGTTTTTTTTTTATCCCACATTAGGGGATCACTTTACAAATATCTTTATAGTTTTACATATATCTTGAAATCTGTATTAAAATAATAATATTAAAACTTTGATCAGTTCAGCAAAACTGGAATTATCCGTGAATGTCACACCGACAACTGTCACGACATTAGTATGCCTGTATTTCGTATTAGCTTTTTTTTTACAAGATGAGAGGCAAAATAAGGAGTGTCTTTCCACAAAGTTGACAAACCTACACAGAACGATATATGATAATCAAGCTTTTTTTTTTTTTGCTTTTGGTGTTTGTTTGTTGCTTCTTTTTTTTTCTTTTTCTTTTTTTCTTTTTCTTTTGAAGGGTGTGGTGCCGCGCGGCAGCCCTTCTTTAATTTTCATCCAGTGAGAACACTGTATGTGTCCGTCTTACCATAAATAGAACAATAATACTTATAAAATAACACTGTCCACTTAGTATAACATTAAATTATAATTAATTTCGTGTCAGCGAAAATGTGCATATATTAGTATTTTATTCGCATAAAAGTTAAAATTTAACATGTTAATACTTACCCTGTAATTATGGCTGTAGTGAAACCTTAACGTAAACGGAATACGGCAATGGTAATGATGTCAGATTAATTACGTCATATACTTTGGAGGCTTCATCATCCTTACGCCCCTCGTGAAGAGTATTCCATAAACAAGCAACATGGCAGACGGAAGAAAACTGCATGTATTTTTATATATGCAATCTCAGCAAAGACGATATCAGCGACATCCTTGCAGTTTCGTGTGTGGAATCTGTATATTTGTAGTGGGTTTTTTGCGATTTGTGTCTGGACAAACTTTGGAGGAAATCTAACGGCAATTAAAGGTAGGAGAGTAATTTTTCATAGTTGTTAACAATTCGGTTCGGACAATAATTACATTTGTTTGATAGATTAAAAACTACAATAAATGTATACCTATAATCTAGAATTGTTGTCCAATTATATAAAATCATAAAATCCCCTAAATAAAATAGAGTACTCTGCAATGTTTCTGAACAAAATCAAACCTTAATCATGTTAATTATTTCAGACTTTTAATCATGTTAATTATTTCAGACTTTATTTCAGACTTTTAATCATGTTAATTATTTCAGATTCGTAAACTGTCAATCAGAGAGTATCTACTGATGGCTGTGCCACTTCCTAAAATGCAAGCTGTATTTAAAACACTGTTTTCTGAATCCGAGTTCCTGTCTCCTTACGGCATCCGATCATTATCAAAGGTGTGTTAGTTTTTTGTTTGAACTATAATTGGAGAAGATTAAATGTTAATTTGTTTGTGAGTGGGATGGGGTGGGAATTCTGTAATTTCCAGCCAGCAATAGCACTGTTGATCTAATTTGAGTGATATTTTTGAAGTTAAAATGAATGTTCACAAATTAAAATTGTATCTGAAATAACACTAAATGTTCATGTCATTGACGTGTGTTAGGACAGATGTCTGAGATAAAGCTGTGATATTTGTTCTGTTGTACAGGTGTATGAAGACGAGCCGTACTCAGTAACTGTTAACGATACTGAGTTGGGAATCCAGTACACCCCAGGTGAGACTCAAGACATCATGTTTGGAGGAAACAGCAACTGGAGAGGACCCATTTGGCTCTGTAGTAAGTTTAGCTGTCCTGAAAATTAACAAAGGCTGGGAGAGATAGCTACTCATAACATAACCTAGCACTTCATTGTGTGTGATCATTTCTAAATACCACCCCAACCACCCCCCACTGCAACCCGAAGGAATAATCCATTCATAAATGATTGTTTTATTGGTACTTTGAAGAAATCATATTGATGGACATTACATCTATTTGAAATGAACTTGCCTTGCTGCTGGGGTTGAATGGAGTTCAGTATCGGAGCACATGCTTGAGGTGTGTTAGGAGTATGTCCTGTGTATATTGGGTGTATTCCACCAAGTTGGATCCCTTAGACAATATTAATGTGAAAGCTGAAATTGCTACGTACAATGTTTCAGCCAAAATACACACCCTTAAAGGAAATAAGAAAAAATAGTGGGTTACACTACTAGTTTCAGATTCAGTGGGAAGCGTTTTTGACTAATCTACTTCTGCACAAAAATTGTCATCCTAATAAGTTTGACCACACTTCAAGTACAATAGGACCAGGGACATTGATACTGGTTCAGATCAAATTCCAGCAATTTACTGGCCAGATGAAACAATGTTTTATGACAAGTCCTTTTACATATCTCACCAGTGGCATGCAAGACCCTGTTTAATGGGCTGTTTGAAATTAGGTGCACTTCGAACTTTGATCTGATCAGATGCTATTTGGTATAGGCACACTTCGAACTTTGACCCTATCAGATGCTATTTGGTATAGGCGCACTTCGAACTTTGACCCTATCAGATGCTATTTGGTATAGGCGCACTTCGAACTCTGACCCTATCAGATGCTATTTGGTATAGGTGCACTTCGAACTTTGACCCTATCAGATGCTATTTGGTATAGGTGCACTTCGAACTTTGACCCCATCAAATGGTATTTGGTGTAGGTGCACTTCGAACCATGATCTGATCAGATGATATTTGGTATACTGCTACCTCTAACTAATCCCCTCCCTTGCCACTGTTTGGTAGGAGTGGCAAGCTTGGTGGGAGTGGCTAGATTTGTTTAGAAATATATTTCCATATACTTACCTTTTATGACACCCAATAGCTGATGTGTATTTTTATGCTGGAGTGTCGTTACATATTCATTATAATAACATAATAATAATGTTTAGAAATTCTACAGCATGTCAGACTTGAATTCACCTTAGTATTAAAATGTGCCATTAGATCTTGCCAAATGTTCCTTTTCTTTACCTTGTTAGTAGTACAGTCAGACCTCAGTAATCCAGAGATTTCACCAGCTGAAATACAATTAACTCAACACTGTTAATGTGTTCATTAAACCGAATATTCAGCTTCCGGAATTCAATTTTTTAAATTGTATGTAAGGCCATAAACCCATATATACAAGAACACATATATTGATATTGTGGGACCAGTTGTTCAAACGATTAGCCTGCAGTTTTGGAAACAACACAAAGTAGAAACTTTATTAATACCTATATGGTTAAAAATATCTTGGTACATATCCAAGTGATATGTCCCACTAGAATGCCAAGTGGGACGTAACACTTCGACATCACATAATGACATCATCGATTGGCGCACTATAACCTTACATGAACGCCAACCAAACGAGTTGAGTGGTATAAATTAAGATCGATTATGTGTTCCTCGTGAAACAATTCTCATTGTTGCTTTCTAAAGTTTATGACAACTGAAAACTATTTTACTTGGGACACAGACACGATACGAAATGGAAGCTCATCCAATATCCTATAATTATTACATTTTACATTTCCAAAAATATCTAAAAATACATGTTTATAAAAGCTTGTGGTCAGCTTTACCATTATTTTAACAACTGACCCCTGGTGCAGGTGACAGTATTTTCAAGAACAGTGGAATATAGTGATAATACATGATACATGTCGTTATAAATGAAGTACAGTTGAATCATGTTGGCCCAAACCCCGTTGGTGTTCGAGAAAGTGTTAAAATAATCAAATATTTCAACCTAACCATTTGGTCAACATCGTGTAAGTGTAACTTGGGACTTCGTTTGGTTCGAGCATTGCAGTGCATTTTACCCTTCTGAGTTCAACCGAATGAGATTCTAGTGTATCTACATTAACACATAATGGTTCAGTTTAATGTAATGCAATTACCTCTTCTCTACACTATAATGCTTTTACAATATAGATTCCTATATTTTTCAAAACATCTTCATTATTTATTGCCATTAAATTAGTAAACAGATAAAAGGATCTGGTATGTAGTACTTTCTAGGAATATATAGAGAATACTACATGAGTGGTAGTTAGATACCATTTATCTTACGAGTTGTTTTAAAACATATCTTAACGAGCAAAAGCGTGTTGAATACGTTTTTAAACAAATTGTAAGATAAATGGTAATTAATGGACACAAATGTTGTATTCTATTTTTTACATATCCTAAAAAAACAGACACAGACAAGTTAATTTCAAGTTAAGTTGTACATCAGGGACAAATCGATTCGACTGTTTAAAATTTTTATTGGATGGTATGGCATTGATGACCTGGTCATCACTTAGGAGTGGCCAGTTGTTTGTCTTTAAAGTGTTATGGCAGGTAGATGTGTTAACAAGTATGTGTTAACAACAAATGGACAACTTGCTCGAGAGTTCGTTCAACCACAATGGCCACAAAGTGTCTCAAACCTCTGAGTGTTTTAACTGTAGGTGAATGATTCCAAGTTCAGTGATCTACTATTTTGTTCACATTCTCATTGCCTTTATACAATTGAATAGTCACTGATAAAACCTAAGTATATAATTGTTTTGCAATCCTCCTCCCCCTCCCCCCCCCAAAAAAAAAAATAAAACTGTCACTAAAGTAAAGCCCTGAAATTGAAAGAAACATGTTGGTACAAATAAATTTTAATATTAAAAATCCAGTTAAGAAATGACTTAGCAGATAGAGCTGATTATGAAATGATAACTTTGATTGACAAAATACTGAAAAATGTTTTCTTAAAGTATACTAGTAGAATTATATTTTGTCAATATTTTGGGAATATAAATATATTTTTTGTTATTTAAAAAACCCATAAGTCTGTATTTGTTGCTTTTTTTTCCTATTGGTTTGCCATTCAAGGGAAATAAGCCTTCATGGAATGATTCAGTACTACGGAAATGTTATGATTCAGTATTACGGAATGTTTTTAATCTGGACACGTTTAGGAAAAGACATACTGTCCGGATTTACATGGTTTCATTGTAGTACAGTATAAGACAACACAATGTAGATATCTTTTCTAACTGTAGATCGTATGTCATAATTACCGTGTGATGGAAACCAGCTGTTGATTCAAAAATACAAATGTCATTAAACCCATTCCTTGCTTCGGTTTCAGTGAACTACCTGATAGTTCAGTCTCTGGAACACATCCAAGAGGCATTGGGTGACAAGTTCAAGGTCGTTTACCCAGCAGGAAGTGGTGTGAAGCACACGCTAACTTTCATCATCAAGGATATCTCCAAACGAATCGTCTCTTTGTTCCTGTCCAATGAAGCGAACGTCAGACCTCTGCATGGTTGGAATGTTTTGAACCTTTTCTTTCAATCATTTATTCAACATCCTTGGCTGCTTTCAAACCTTGTATGACATCTAGATTTAGACTGAGATTGGTGATTAGGATTTTAATTGCATTGTGGGTAAAACAAATGTATCACAGAAATGAAAGTTTTCCGGATTTTTCTAGTGTTTTTGTAGATTGTCCAGTATTTGTCATATTCTCTGTCCAAAGGTGATGATGATATTTCAGCCAACGCTTTGCATCTGATGCGAATAGGGATGGACATTATGCAACCCTAACCTAGCACCAACCTCAGTATCCAACTACCAATATTAAAATTTCTGATATTTTTTTTCAATACCCACTTTCATCTCTGTAATCATGGAAAAACAGATCTGCACTTTGTATGAAAATGATTCATTGCCAAACCTAAAAACCAAGATCAGTGAATTATGGTTGTCCTGTCTGCATTCGTTTTTGTCATAAGAAGTGATTTACTTCTATCTCATCAATACAGTTTCTCATGTTTTTACATGGATTTGTTTTTTGTGGTTTTCCTAATGAAAGTATTTTTGAGTGATTACTCTTGGAATCTTAGATTTTTAATTTAAAAAACCTTTGTTTTGTTAAATTATTTTTAATCTTGCCATGGTATTTTTAGTTGTAAACCATTTGTAATCTTTGAGTGTTTGAAACATTTTCCGTTAACCAACAGGATCTGATGATTGCTATGCAGTAGACCCTCACTGGAAACCACTAGTGTTATTCTACGAGTTCTTTCATGCGGAAACAGGCCGAGGATGTGGTGCCAGGTAATTTTCAGTCCTATAGATGTTTGTTCGCCATTCCAGGCTGACTCTATTCTATTCCAGCTTTCTATTGAGCTAAGTGACATTGGTAAAAATTGCTTAAATTGTAGATTTATTCCTTTAATCAGTTAGAAGCATTCATTAAAATACAGACCTTGTTCAAGGGGAACTATCAATCTCACCCCACATCACTCCCTTCAGACTAGTTCAAGGAGAATAATGTTTAGCTAGTATGTGAATTTATATGTTGTCAATATGGAAATATCTTAAATGGCTCCCCATAATCTAAGTTAGGGGAGCAATTACTACAATCACTCAATTGTTTTCATGGCGAGGTCTGAAAGGACGAGAGGCAACTACACGCTTAGTGGTAGAGCACTTGCCCGAGATGTGATGGGTCAAAAGTTGTGGTATGTACCGTCTTGTATATACCTGTGGTAGACTTTCATTGTTAAAAAGCACAGGACCCATATTCACAAAATATCGTAAGCCTAGTTTTACACGTAAACGTAAATCTACGACTGAAGAGCTATTCACGAAACAACGAAAACGTAAGTTACGTGTAAAGTTAGACGTAAATATAAGAGTGCCTCAGGTTGCAACTAACGCTGCACGTAAGTTGTGTACATATAATAAATCAAGCACGATCGCCGTTATTTACTATTATTTACGGAAACTAGCAGCATTTCCAATAAATGAAGCAGTTTGCTATGGCGAACGCCCACGGATTGAACATATTTTTGTTCGTGATCGAACGGATGTTTTTGACTTGGCCAATTTCTCCTGAGTTATCTTTTCCTTTTTAAGAAATGTCCTCAAGTTCGTACCAAAACGCGGATCCCCACCAATACCAAAATGCCATGGTTCACTGTTCGCAATGTTATTGTTAGCAGACGACAAACAAAATTGCGTTTTGCGCATTTGTTATTTACCCGGTAGCCATCGTTTCTAATGTGTTAAATCGTAGATTTACATCCAACTAAGTTACGTTTACATTTACGACCATCTTTGAGAATAAGGTGCTTCTTGCACGTAAACGTAAATCTACGGCACACATAAGTGCTAGTCGTAGACGTAAATTTACACTTTTTAGTGAATATGGGTACAGGAGAGTAAAATATTGCACTTATCAAAACACTGAGGAATTGAACTCCCCAAAATAAGAGTTGGAGGGGAAGTGCAATTTGTTCAAACGATGGTCATGATATTCTGCATCCTTCCGATCGAATCCGATATGGGAAAGTGCATATGCTGCTTTATTATAAGATTAGACTGTGTGGCAGCATGGGTTTCCTATCTCTTAGTTAATACCAAATTGCTGTAGTTTAAAATATGCTGAGATGTTATTAAACAAATATCCATCCCTTTCTTGGAATACATTTTTCTAATTTAGTAGAAAACAAGAGAGATGTTTCCAGAAGCTGGAATGTTTTGATGTTTTCTGAATGCTGTATATATAATTTCAGTCACCAGACTGGGTGGACGTCGCTGGTGTTGGAATTCCTCCACAAACTGCATGGCACAGATTGACAAGCTAACTATGGTGAATGAGGCTGCAATCACACTGCATCTATACACACACACTTCACAGACATGAGAAATTAGAGCATGCTCTGATAAGGAACGTTCTGCCCTAATCTCAACCACTGGCCCGAGATTTGGCTTGGAATGGATGTGCCTGAACCTTGAAATGATATAGGCTCATAAATAGTTTAAGTTAAGTCTGAGGAGGGAACGTAGAAATTGTACCAATTACTGGGGACTGAAGTACTTTTGTATGTGCTCTGTGAAACTGGATACACACACTCAATACATTTATGTAGTTTAGTTCTGTGAAACGTGGGTTGTGTATGGATTGAATACAAGGTTGACAGAGCCAACAAATTAAAATTTAAAATCCTAAGTTGACAGTTACTCAACTCCTGCAAATGCCCGTGGCAATCGGCAATGCTGTAGAGATTGCCGCAGTTTTTCATTCTCGTTCCTTATAGTGGACAACATTGGATTTTTTTTTTAAAGATGTACATGTGGATTTTTTCTGTATTATTAAAGATAAAACTTGCTTTGTGAACTGAAAACCGATTAAAAGAAAATATTAAAACAGTAACTGCACCGTTACTTACTACCCAGAGTTACGAACATGTTAACAGGAAAATTGCCATGAACACTTTTTTTTCTTCCATGGCATGGTTTTTCTTAATTGCAGGGGTTGGTTACTGTATAATGTAAAAATCCTATGTTGACAATAGATTGAAGAATGTTGACAGCCAAATAAAGTGCAAAAATACTGTTCTGTAATTCCAGCAATAATGGATTCCATAACAAACACCTTCATAAGTTATTCACTTCTGTAATTCCACCAATAATGTTGGGCTTTCAATATACAATCATTCAAGGTTAGCTGAAACACACTTGTTTAATAATAGAGTTCACTAACAAATTAATAAAAAAGACAACCTCAGTATATCTGTATTTGTATTTTAATGAAGAGAAATAACATTACACACCAAACAATATGGAACAACATTAGGCTATTACCCGTGATAAAACATTGCACATCTTGGCCTGTACTGTCTTCATGTGAGGTCATGGTCTGTTTTTAAAAATGCTTGCATAAATAACTCATTTATAATACCTCCCAACACATGGGAAGTTATACTTTTTAAGTCTTTATTGAGGGAAAAAAATATCAAAAAATGTAAAATATCCACAACAAAACAAGACCATGAGCAGTGATTTGAGAACTGTTGGGGAAACATTCCTGCATCCTTGTTTTCCTAAACAAACTTGTGTTTAGGTATTGTAAATATATGTACCTATACAAGTGCAAGATAAAATTGGGTGGGACAGAGTCCAATGGTAAAGCTCTTGCTTGATGCACGATTTGCCTAAAATGAATCCCTGTTGGTTGGTCCATTGGGCTACTTCTTGTTCAAACCAGTGCACCACAACTCCTATTTTAAAGGCCATGGTGTGTCCTATCCTGTCTATTGAATGGTGCATATAAAACATCCCTTGCTAATAAAGTTTGACATCCAATAAACATGTTCTAGTGGTGTCAAAAACGGGCTTTATAAATTTGAAACCCATATGTTCTCATTTTTCAGAACATAATATATGTGGTTAACTTGATTATTTACAGTCAAGTATCTGTGCAAATACTGTGTATCTCTTCTTATGGTCTATTAAAACTGAACACCTCAATAAATACAAGTTTAGCAATTTCGTAAATGTGCTTAAATAAAAGATCTATCTGATGCCTCATTTGTCAGTATAACAAACAGATTTTCAATACAACATGAAATGTGTAACTGTCATGTCATTGAGTGTGGCTTCTATTTTAAAGTACAGTGCACAAGTATCAAAAAAAGGTCTTAGTAGGATGTATTTGAAGTGTTTTATGTGTATGTTCTGTTTGATGACTATTATTCTTGTGTCATTTGGAGAGAAATAAAACAATCAGAGATACATCTTAAATAGTTACTGTGTTGTATATAACTGTTCAAGTGATTGCAGTAACTGTTAATCACAAACATGTTCAATAAATATTGTGCAGTATACACATTAATGTAATTAACTTATTACGGTAAAGTCGAGACCAAAGAATAGTACAACACTCTAAGCAAAACACCAAGTCTACAGCCTGAGTTTGATTTCTTTTTGCTCGTCTTGGCTTGGCTCATGGATTAAATTCAATTTAAGAGAGGCTCAATAGGACTTTTAATATAGCAATTCATTTTGAATCTCCTCTGAAAATCTGTTTCAACTAATTGATTTTGCATGGTTCATTATAGACATAGTTTATCTGAGCGTAGTTCAAAGTTTAAGAGTCTCTTGTCTGAACCACCGATGAGTAACTTGGCCTACCGGTAACTGTTTTCAGACATGTATACATGTAGATAAGAGTTTTTAGTTTTTGTTTTAAGAGTATGACTATAAACATATTTAGTTGTCATATCAATATTTCAGAAGAGTATAAGCATCACTTGCCTTACTATCAAGTCCCACCACCCCCAGTGTTCAGCATTATCATTCATAAAACTGATAATAGCAGGATGTAAACTGTAAATGTTTTAATTAATTTCAAACAAGATAGTTCATATGTTTTGGCAAGAGGTCTATTTCATTTTTTAATGTTTGGATTATAAATATAAATGCATATTTTATTGTCTTGAACTAACACACTCTTACACACACACACATGCACACACACACACACTGCATAGTAACAAACAACTGCTGTTGCAGTGTAATACATAACATACCATTAATAAACAAACAAAATCATGTAGTATAAATACTTGATAAACTCAAATAGACACATTTTGTATTACAGTTTCCTGCACTTCATGCTATAAATTAAGTAGCATTAGTGTTTTATCCAGTCATTATCTAAGGACAGTATAATTTTAAAAACTGCTTACAGTCTTGTGTGTGCCTTCACCTGTCTCCAAACTAAACATTTAAATTATTTTCATTCACACACATGTACACAATAGCTCCATGACTGAATACTTTTAGAAGTGTTCCCACTATGTACATGGAAATGAAAATATCTTAATTATTTTTTGTTACATATGATTACTATGGTATTTTTTGTTACATATGATTACTATGGTATTTTTTGTTACATATGATTACTATGGTATTTTTTGTTACATATGATTACTATGTTATTTTTTGTTACATATGATTACTATGGTATTTTTTGTTACATATGATTACTATGTTATTTTTTGTTACATATGATTACTATGGTATTTTTTGTTACATATGATTACTATGGTATTTTTTGTTACATATGATTACTATGGTATTTTTTGTTACATATGATTACTATGGTATTTTTTGTTACATATGATTACTATGGTATTTTTTGTTACATATGATTACTATGGTATTTTTTGTTACATATGATTACTATGGTATAAAACAAAACAAAATTAATAAGGAAGGAAGTATTTCATTTAACGACGCACTCAACACATTTTATTTATGGTTAAGGACCACACAGATATTGAGGGAGGAAACTCGCTGTTGCCACTTCATGGGCTATTCTTTTCGATTAGCAACAAGGGATCTTTTATATGCACCATACCACAGACATACTACGACCTTTGATATACCAGTCGTGGTGCACTGACTGGAATGAAAAATATCCCAACGAGCCCACCTATGGGGATCGATCCCAAACCGACTGCGCATCAAGCGAGCGCTACAAAATTAATAAATGACCACCAAAAATAGTAGGTCTTTTTATATTTTAACCAAATTTTGTACATACATGAAACTTCTAGATGTGACAAAATCCATAAATGACCACAAAAAGTTTGTTTTTAAAAAACATTTTAACCAAACTTTCTACATATTTGAAACTTTTGTTTGCAGTATGTTTTCCTTCTTGTCCTATATGTATGTGACTGCAATATGCCATTATGTTCAATATCATTTCCTCTATAATTGTGTGCGCATTTAATGCTGACATAGTTAATTTGACAAGTGACATACAAACATCTGGATAAAACCCTCATCATATATATAGTAGACAAGTGCATTCAATTAATTACGCTGCATAGTGACCAAAATTCTTAAATTATTACCCTTTTATACAGAAATCTCAATAATACAAAAATATGTAATCTATTTTGCCATATATACTTGCAATATACAAATGAGGTAATGTGTTGTAATGTGTCAACATAGGGAAATATTCTCACACAGACTGCAACATGCTGCAACAACATTTGATTATACGTTCAAGATATAAAATAAAAAAATAAAACTATCAGTATTAACAAAGTACACTGATTATTATTTCACGAGTATTTGTTTCTGATATTCAAAAACTCAGCAGTAGTAGTTATTTTAATTTGGTGAAACTTTTTGTTAAACTTTGATCACAGACTTCTAAAAAAATGAAAAAATAAAACTCTGCACTTTCAGATAACAAAACATTTCCAGATAAATGTAAGTAAAACTTTGTGCAATAGTCATCCAGACTTGTAAGTTCTAACTGAAATGATGTTTGTCACAGGATGTTGCAGGGAGAGTATCACAAAATAATGCCATGAAGATGACTTGAAACAAGTTGCTTGACTAAACTGCATTCACAGGGGTGTAACTGTCCTTCTCTCCCAGCGGAATTGTAATAAATACACCTACAAATAGACAAAAAGAATTGGCAAAGTAAGCAAGATGTTCATACACATTTAGAGTTAAAAATGTAATCTTTTTCAATAAAAAATACACTGTGATGAACAGTCATAGGTGCAACTATACAAGTCTCACTGACTTAGGACTTATAGTTTGTGAGAAACTGGTCTAAATGCAAAACTTACAACAACAAATTATCATTTTACCAATATATTTTGGGACAATAAAGTAAAAATAAAAATGACTATTGGATATGTTATATTTACTGTGTACAAAGCAAACACGATGGTGTGGAAATTGTCGTCAACCGTAGTCTTCACTACAAAGAAAACACGATGGTGTGGAAATTGTTGTCAACCGTAGTCTTCACTACAAAGAAAACACGATGGTGTGGAAATTGTCGTCAACCGTAGTCTTCACTACAAAGAAAACACGATGGTGTGGAAATTGTCGTCAACCGTAGTCTTCACTACAAAGAAAACACGATGGTGTGGAAATTGTTGTCAACCGTAGTCTTCACTACAAAGAAAACGGGAAATAATGAATTGTCGTTGGTATTCTTCACTCACCTTGTGGTTCTGTGAAGAGCACCACAGACCGTCTCGGGGCTGGGAGGGCCGCTATCTGCCGACACACAGGACACAGGTGCGGTTTGTACGGGGTCGGCCGAATCAGACGGGCATAGCCACGAGTCCTAGCAACACTCGAATATACACCAGCACCACGTGACCGGTTGTCATGGTTACTTGATCGGTTGTCATGGTTATGTGTTCTGTCATGGTTATGTGTTCTCTCGGATACAGCCCATTTGTCAGTGGAATTACAGCTGTTCTGTTGCACAGGGAAAAATCCGGTCCTACTGGAAATCCGGTACTGAGTTGCAAGAGAATATTGTCTGTTAGCAGTAAAGCTAGAAGCACCATGGTCCTGAGACCCATTTGTGTATGAAGGGGAACTCGGTCTTTGTTGAGGATTGCTAATGGCAGAATAGCCTGGAACACTCAGTCTGTGTTGAGAAGTGCAAACGGCAGGATGTGCTGCAGTGCTCGGTCTGTGTTCAGTATTGCAATCAGCAGAATATCCTGGGGCACTCAGTCTGTGTTGAGTATTGCAATCGGCAGAATGTCCTGGAGCACTCAGTCTGTGTTGAGCTTTGCACGGTGTTGAGTAAGTCGGAGCACTCGGTCTGTTTTGGCGATTGGGAATAAACGTTTGAGCATTAGACAGAGCACTTGTCCCTAGTGGAACACCTGTAGATGCTGTCCGCATGTCCCGCGGTTGTAAGAATGTCTGACTCCTATGTAACGATATCACAGTTTTATGTTTTGTACAAGGGTTGTAGCTGCCATTATCTGTGGATAACACACAGTTCCTCTTAACGGCCATGTTGGCAAGAAAGTGACTAGCTTCAGCACCTCTGCTGGGGAATGAACTGGGTACCTTGTGCACCACGGATCCATCCGAATTCCGACACACTTTACACATATCACGAGCAGAGTCTGACTGGTCATCACAATCCGACGACAAGTCCTCACAGAGATGGTCATGTGACTTGGCCTCTCTCTGATCAGTCTCCCGACTCCCGCGTCCCAGCATACAAGATGGCCGCATGCGGACAGGCGGGAGTGGGGTGGATGTGTTGAGGTGAAGTTTCTCAATGTCGCTGCCCTGAGGACTCTTATCGTGGGAGAAGTTTGAATTGTAACTGCTGACATCACTGGAATCCTTGACGTCACTGCTGCCATACGTGCTCTTGTTGCTGTCGATCTGCCCCGAATCATCGCTGGACCGCTTGCAGCAGTCACACTCCAGACTTGAGTCACTGGGGTTGGGGTCCGAACTGCTGCTGCCGCGCACCGCTATCATGCTAGCAGCACGCACCAGCCCCCGTTCCTCCTCCAGCCCATAAAACACCTTCCCTGAGGAGTCCACCTTGCTGGGCACATACAGCCTGGACCGCCCTGAGTAGCATGAATACCTGCATCGCGTTGTCTCCTCATATATGTTGGAGGGTGCGGCTTGAGAAAGCTGCTGCTGCGAGAATCCCGAGTGCATGTATGAGTTTACGGGTCGATGTAGAAACACGGACCGCGTCACGTTGTGTTCACAGTCCACGTTCTGGTAGTATTGGTCCGTGAGGGGTGGGCGACATGCGGAGCTGGAAATCTCCCTCAGGCAAGAGCTACATGAGGAGGGAGATGACCCAACCGTTCCCTGGCATGAGGGACATGTTTCTATCACAGGACCATGGAAATGCATTGAAGAATAGTCTCCGTGGGAACAAGGAATGGACAGGTAACTCCCATGAGTGCTCTGTCCACCACCAGGTGGCAGCACAGAATATCCTGTGGCTTGTTGCTGCACTGCTGGGCTTCTGTTTGTATTCCTTTCAAGTGGAGTGCTGCTTGCAGGTATTTCAATCTGAGCTGGAATAAATAAAATAATAGCCATTTAGTAATGTTGTTTTACATTTAAAACCAAATTAGCCATCCAAAACTAATACCAATTGGCAGGATATAACTCTAATCTTAACCTTGGGAGTTTCGGCTACTGCTGTCCAGTGTGCTATCTCAACAGGCAAAGTTAAACCTTTTAAACAAGTGAATGACCATTTAGTAACAAACAGTAATCTCTAATAACCTATGGTTATTTAGAGCAGCACATACTGGAAATTATTAGAACTACATGTATAGAGTATTAAAATAACAAATATATTACAAAACTTTTTTGTTTTTCTAAAGATGGTCTTACCTGTTATATTCACCTTACACAGAGGACATGTTCCCTTGGAAACCAGCCAAGGGTCGACACACACCCTGTGGAACTCATGGTTACATGGCAAGACTCGCAGAATCTGAAATAAAATACACTCAGATTAAAATAAAATACACTCAGATTAAGAAAATCAATACAGTACTATAATACGATGATAATGAAAAACATTGTGATCAGTAAAACAGTGATTAGGAGTAATCATGATAAATACTAGACATTTGGTCTCAAATATTTTGTGCCATGGAGACTGATAATGAGAGGTGTATGAGTTTACCTGGCCCTCGTTGTAGCCCTCGAGACATATTGCACAACTCTCCGACACAGAACTGTGGTGACTCAGCTCTGAGGTGGATGTGTGGAGGTGGTGGTGTTTAGACATAGCTGACATGTACTTTCTCGTCTCCAGCTTCGATATCGCATTCTTTGCTAGATTGGACACCGACAACTAAAAACAAATAACATATATAAAATAAATTCAAAAACATTACATTCCATTGGAGATGTTGTTAAAGATGGAATAAAACAAACAGTGATAAAATGTGGCAAGTTCCCTCTGAAAACTAGGTCAATATATCTAACATTTGTCATTGAATAGCCAGGGATTAATTAATCAACTTGCTCCTGTGGTGTCATCTTATTTTCATCCAGTTACAATTCCAATGCACTACTTGATGTGGGATATCCATAGTTTTAGATGTTTTATTACACATATATGACCCAGGAAAGAAGCAAGTAGCTATCATGAGACCAGAGCATGTTATCCAGTGTTTGTTTTGTTTAACGACACCACTAGAGCACATTGATTTATTAATCATCAGCTATTGGATGTCAAACATTTGGTAATTTTGACATATAGTCTTAAGAGTGGAAACCCGCTACATTTTTCCATTAGCAGCAAGGATCTTTTATATGCACATACCACAGCTTTTGACCAATCAGTTTAATGGATCACTAAAGGTGGTTCGATCATGTGATGTAAGCACTTCAGGCGAGCACTCAACTGACTGGGCTAAATCCCACCCCTGGTGAAGACTGCCGCATACATGCATTATGTGAAAACCACTACCTTGGTGTTCATCAGCAGTGTGTACCAGAGAAAAAACCACTACCTTGGTGTTCAGCAGCAGTGTGTACCAGAGAAAAAAACACTACCTTGGTGTTCAACAACAGTGTGTACAAGAGAAAAAACCACTACCTTGGTGTTCAGCAGCAGTGTGTACAAGAGAAAAAACCACTACCTTGGTGTTCAGCAGCAGTGTGTACCAGAGAAAAAACCACTACCTTGGTGTTCAGCAGCAGTGCGTACAAGAGAAAAAACCACTACCTTGGTGTTCAACAGCAGTGCGTACAAGAGAAAAACCCACTACCTTGGTGTTCAACAGCAGTGTGTACCAGAGAAAAACCCACTACCTTGGTGTTCAGCAGCAGTGTGTACCAGAGAAAAAACCACTACCCTGGTGTTCAACAGCAGTGTGCACCAGAGAGAAAACCACTACCTTGGTGTTCAACAGCAGTGTGCACCAGAGAAAAAAAACACTACCTTGGTGTTCAACAGCAGTGTGCACAAGAGAAAACCACTACCTTGGTGTTCAACAGCAGTGTGCACAAGAGAAAACCACTACCCTGGTGTTCAACAGCAGTGTGCACCAGAGAGAAAACCACTACCTTGGTGTTCAACAGCAGTGTGCACCAGAGAAAAAAAACACTACCCTGGTGTTCAACAGCAGTGTGCACCAGAGAAAAAACCCACTACCCTGGTGTTCAACAGCAGTGTGCATAAGAGAAAAAACACTACCTTGGTGTTCAACAGCAGTGTGTACAAGAGAAAAAAACACTACCTTGGTGTTCAGCAGCAGTGCGTACAAGAGAAAAAACCACTACCTTGGTGTTCAACAGCAGTGCATACAAGAGAAAAAAACACTACCTTGGTGTTCAACAGCAGTGCGTACAAGAGAAAAAACCACTACCTTGGTGTTCAGCAACAGTGTGTACAAGAGAAAAAACCACTACCTTGGTGTTCAGCAGCAGTGTGTACCAGAGAAAAAACCACTACCTTGGTGTTCAACAGCAGTGCGTACAAGAGAAAAAACCACTACCTTGGTGTTCAGCAGCAGTGCGTACAAGAGAAAAAACCACTACCTTGGTGTTCAGCAGCAGTGCGTACAAGAGAAAAAACCACTACCTTGGTGTTCAACAGCAGTGTGTACAAGAGAAAAACCACTACCTTGGTGTTCAACAGCAGTGTGTACAAGAGAAAAAACCACTACCTTGGTGTTCAACAGCAGTGTGCACAAGAGAAAAAACCACTACCTTGGTGTTCAGCAGCAGTGCGTACAAGAGAAAAAACCACTACCTTGGTGTTCAACAGCAGTGTGTACAAGAGAAAAACCACTACCTTGGTGTTCAACAGCAGTGTGTACAAGAGAAAAAAACAAACACTTGACTGCTTTTGTGTAGACGAGAAAAATCAAACCTTTTCATGAACAAACAGAACACTGGTTCAGAAAGTTTTAGCATGCATGTGCTTAATCTGTATTCATTTGCTAACAATATATATCCATTATGCATGTAATGTGTTTACAAATATATGTATTTTAAAAAAGCAAGGTTTTATTTTCATGCTTGACCTGGAGCCAATTTCACTAAACATCATAAATTTACGTTTACGTGTAAAACTTACACCTGTCGTACGTCTACCTCTACGTCTACGTCTACCACTACGTGTACGTCTACCTCTACGTGTACGTTTACTCCATTTCACGAAGCCGGTCGTAGAAATACTACTAACTTACTTTGCACGTAAATCTACGTCTGTTTTCTTTTGCAGCTCATTTAGCATAAATTTGACATCTAAAGCCAATTATTAATAAATCAATGTGCTCTAGTACTGTCGTTCAACAAAACAAACTTATAACTTTTAAAAGAAAGAACGAATAAACTTGATAAAGTTTGGAAACCACCGTTTCCGGTATACCAACACAATGGTTGTACTGTACCAAATAAATTCGTATAGGCGACAAATTTAACCTATGTAGTTAAAAACACTATATTATGGGTCAATTCCCTATATTTGCTTTGGGAGTGTGTTTGTGTGTGTGTGTGGGGGGTGGGGGGTGGGGGGTGGGGGGCGCACTGATGGATCGGGTACAAACTCTATATCAGATTTTGGGTTACAATGGTAAAAATTAATCTGATAAAAAAAAGTCTCACAAGTGTGTGTGTGTGGGGGGGGGGGGGGGGGGTGGAGACGTACCCCCAGGCCCCTTCCGGTTCCTACTAGCCTGATTTGGACAAGTCGATATGCACTTTATAAAAAATAAATATAAAAATTATGGTAATTTCAATTCATGTTTTCCAACAAAGTAGTAGATATACTGCAAAAAGGGTCTGCATTTTTAAAACAGGCATGTCCACCCCATGGGTCCGCAACTCCAATGTTCCCAAGTCATAAACGAGTTTATTATTTGTGTAGGCAAAATGCAAGATGACGTTTGGGTGCAGTGGTCTAGCGTGGGTTGCCAGCGCCCGGGGCAAGGCAAGTATTGCGCCCCCTAACCAGTGCACCGTTAGCACTCCCAGAGTCCCTTCCACCAGTCCAGAATTTTGCGCCCAGGGCAATCGCTACGCCACTGTTCGGGTGTATTTTGGGTGGGTTTCTTTTTTTGTTTTCATCCCAATCAAAATAATAGTCAGTTGACCAAGCAGTCATTTGTGCATGGATATATCTTTTATTTCTAAATTGTAGAGAAAATATGATGTTGAATTTTAAAAAGATGAAAGTAAAACATGGTATAGTGCGTCAAATATAAGTTTTAAAATAATACATTTGATAGCAGGGGCGGATCTAGACATTTGTAAAGGGGAGAGGGTGTCACAGAATTGTAATAGGAGCAAGTTGAGTTTGTGCAAGGCAAATGAGCCGAGGTCCGAAATATTCATAATGAAGACAAGAAGAGACGCATTTTCAGGACAGTTTACCACACCCCCATGTCCAGACCACAGTACAGCCCTGCGTTTAATGGAAGCTGGTACAGGCAATAGGTACTGGGGAAAAATATCGTCTGGGTTTTTTTGCTGCATACATTTGCGTCTTAATAGAACACTGTCAGCCTATTTGAAATTAAAAAACAAAATTGCTTTTGTTTAACAATACCACTAAAACACATTGATTTATTATGTCAAACATTTGGTAATTCTGACAAGTAGTTGTTAGAGGAAACCCGCTTCCTAATGCAGCAAGGGATCTTTTATATCCGCTTTCTCACAGACAGGAAAGCACATACCACTGCCTTTGACCAGCTGTGAATGCAATGGTTGGAACCAGAAAAAAAAAATCAGTTGAATGGATCCACCAAGGTGGTTCAATCCTGTGACACTGGTACCTCAACCGACTGAGTTAAATCCCGCCCTAAGTGGATCAAATGATACAGGTAACAAAACTGACTATCACTGGATTAATAAAGGGAGTTAATTTGTTAAACACTTTACAAAAACCATAAGTATGACCATTTTATGAATTATCGAAGTGAATGTAGCAATTTATGTGTGCCACTAGTTGTGGCCGAGGGCATTGTTAGATTTACGTCTAACTTTTACACGTTTACACTTCTTTGTGAAATGCTCTTCAGTCGTAGATTTACGTTTACGTGCAAAACGTAGCTTATGATGTTTAGTGAAATTGGCTCCTGACCGTTAACACTTTACCCCTAGTTCCATGGACTGGCCTGAATATCAAATGTCTAAAATTTTAGCCTAGTGGTAAAGCACTCACTTCATGCACGGTCTGTCTAGGATCAATCCCAGTCAGTGGGTCCATTGGGCTATTTCTTGTTCAGGCCAGTGCACTACAACTGGTATATCATAGGCCGTAGTATGTGCTATCCTGTCTGTGGGAAAATGCATATAAAAGATCCCTTGCTACTAATGGAAAAATGTAGCAGGTATCCACTCTAAAACTATGTCAGTTATCAAATGTCTGACATCCACCAGCCGATGATTAATTAATCAATGTGTTCTGGTGGAGTTGTTAAACAAAACAAACTTTAACAGTCTGCACCATGAGCCAAATGAAGGTGAGCTGAAGATCACTCTCATGGAATGGTGCTAGGCGAGAAATCTCATGAACTTTACAACTTTAACAGTCTGCACCATGAGCCAAATGAAGGTGAGCTGAAGATCACTCTCATGGAATGGTGCTAGGCGAGAAATCTCATGAACTTTCAAACTTTAACAGTCTGCACCATGAGCCAAGTGAAGGTGAGCTGAAGATCACTCATGGAATGGTGCTAGGCGAGAAATCTCATGAACTTTCAAACTTTAACAGTCTGCACCATTAGCCAAGTGAAGGTGAGCTGAAGATCACTCTCATGGAATGGTGCTAGGCGAGAAATCTCATGAACTTTCAAACTTTAACAGTCTACACCATGAGCCAAGTGAAGGTGAGCTGAAGATCACTCTCATGGAATGGTGCTAAGCGAGAAATCTCATGAACTTTCAAACTTTAACAGTCTGCACCATGAGCCAAATGAAGGTGAGCTGAAGATCACTCTCATGGAATGGTGCTAGGCGAGAAATCTCATGAAGTTTCAAACTTTAACAGTCTGCACCATGAGCCAAATGAAGGTGAGCTGAAGATTACTCTCATGGAATGGTGCCAGGCGAGAAATCTCATGAACTTTCAAACTTTAACAGTCTCTATGAGCCAAATGAAGGTGAGCTGAAGATCACTCTCATGGAATGGTGCTAGGCGAGAAATCTCATGAACTTTCAAACTTTAACAGTCTGCACCATGAGCCAAATGAAGGTGTGTTGAAGATCACTCTCATGGAATGGTGTTAGGCGAGAAATCTCATGAACTTTCAAACTTTAACAGTCTGCACCATGAGCCAAATGAAGGTGTGCTGAAAATCACTCATGGAATGGTGCTAGGCGAGAAATCTCATGAACTTTCAAACTTTAACAGTCTGCACCATGAGCCAAGTGAAGGTGAGCTGAAGATCACTCTCATGGAATGGTGCTAGGCGAGAAATCTCATGAACTTTCAAACTTTAACAGTCTGCACCATGAGCCAAGTGAAGGTGAGCTGAAGATCACTCATGGAATGGTGCTAGGCGAGAAATCTCATGAACTTTCAAACTTTAACAGTCTGCACCATGAGCCAAGTGAAGGTGAGCTGAAGATCACTCATGGAATGGTGCTAGGCGAGAAATCTCATGAACTTTCAAACTTTAACAGTCTGCACCATGAGCCAAGTGAAGGTGAGCTGAAGATCACTCTCATGGAATGGTGCTAGGCGAGAAATCTCATGAACTTTCAAACTTTAACAGTCTACACCATGAGCCAAGTGAAGGTGAGCTGAAGATCACTCTCATGGAATGGTGCTAAGCGAGAAATCTCATGAACTTTCAAACTTTAACAGTCTACACCATGAGCCAAGTGAAGGTGAGCTGAAGATCACTCTCATGGAATGGTGCTAGGCGAGAAATCTCATGAACTTTCAAACTTTAACAGTCTGCACCATGAGCCAAATGAAGGTGAGCTGAAGATTACTCTCATGGAATGGTGCCAGGCGAGAAATCTCATGAACTTTCAAACTTTAACCGTCTCTATGAGCCAAATGAAGGTGAGCTGAAGATCACTCTCATGGAATGGTGCTAGGTGAGAAATCTCATGAACTTTCAAACTTTAACAGTCTGCACCATGAGCCAAATGAAGGTGAGCTGAAGATCACTCTCATGGAATGGTGCTAGGCGAGAAATCTCATGAACTTTCAGACTTTAACAGTCTGCACCATGAGCCAAATGAAGGTGAGCTGAAGATCACTCTCATGGCATGGTGCTAGGCGAGAAATCTCATGAACTTTCAAACTTTAACAGTCTGCATCATGAGCCAAATGAAGGTGAGCTGAAGATCACTCTCATGGAATGGTGCTAGGCGAGAAATCTCATGAACTTTCAAACTTTAACAGTCTGCACCATGAGCCAAATAAAGGTGAGCTGAAGATCACTCTCATGGAATGGTGCCAGGCGAGAAATCTCATGAACTTTCAAACTTTAACAGTCTGCACCATGAGCCAAATGAAGGTGAGCTGAAGATCACTCTCATGGAATGGTGCTAGGCGAGAAATCTCATGAACTTTCAAACTTTAACAGTCTGCACCATGAGCCAAATGAAGGTGTGTTGAAGATCACTCATGGAATGGTGCTAGGCGAGAAATCTCATGAACTTTCAAACTTTAACAGTCTGCACCATGAGCCAAATGAAGGTGAGCTGAAGATCACTCTCAT
Organism: Gigantopelta aegis; assembly: GCF_016097555.1. Classification (NCBI taxonomy): domain Eukaryota; kingdom Metazoa; phylum Mollusca; class Gastropoda; order Neomphalida; family Peltospiridae; genus Gigantopelta; species Gigantopelta aegis. The sequence goes on from NC_054701.1 coordinate 91,907,376, forward strand.
GGAATGGTGCTAGGCGAGAAATCTCATGAACTTTCAAACTTTAACAGTCTGCACCATGAGCCAAATGAAGGTGAGCTGAAGATCACTCTCATGGAATGGTGCTAGGCGAGAAATCTCATGAACTTTCAAACTTTAAAAGTCTGCACCATGAGCCAAATAAAGGTGAGCTGAAGATCACTCTCATGGAATGGTGCTAGGTGAGAAATCTCATGAACTTTCAAACTTTAACAGTCTGCACCATGAGCCAAATGAAGGTGAGCTGAAGATCACTCTCATGGAATGGTGCTAGGCGAGAAATCTCATGAACTTTCAGACTTTAACAGTCTGCACCATGAGCCAAATGAAGGTGAGCTGAAGATCACTCTCATGGCATGGTGCTAGGCGAGAAATCTCATGAACTTTCAAACTTTAACAGTCTGCACCATGAGCCAAATGAAGGTGAGCTGAAGATCACTCTCATGGAATGGTGCTAGGCGAGATCTTCCACTCACCCAAAATGTTCGGGGTGGGATATAGCCAGTGGTAAAGTGCTCGCTTGATGCACGGTCGATCAACGATCGATTCCCATCAGTGGACCTATTAGGTTATTTCTCATTTGAGCCAGTGCTCCACAACTGGTGTAACAAAGGCCATGGTATGTACTATCCTGTCTATTGGATGGTGCATATAAAAGATCCCTTGTTGCTAATCGAAAAAAGTAGCACATGAAGTGGCAACAGCGGGTTTCCTCTCACAATATTTGTGTGGTTCTTAACAATATGTAGATACCATATAAATGTAAATAAAATTTGTCGAGTGCATCGTTAAATAAAACATTTCCTTCATTTCTTAAATGTTCCCGGAGAGTGTGGAAGTGACTTGCTTTATAAACATCACATCTTATACACCCAGACAGAACTTAAATGTTCAAGGAGAGTGTGGAAGTGACTTGCTTTATAAACATCACATCTTATACACCCAGACAGAACTTAAATGTTCCCGGAGAGTGTGGAAGTGACTTGCTTTATAAACATCACATCTTATACACCCAGACAGAACTTAAATACCAGCAGCCATTCTGCAGAAATGGCTAGGATTTGTTAGTCTGCCATTTGGTATTTTATTTTGATTATTCAAATTAATTCTCACCTGTCGATTTCTACTTCGCCACTTCACCTGAAACACACACAAAATTGGATGACATTATTATGAAGATGAACGACCAAATAAGTTCAGTAAAGTATATTTGTTTCCTGACAGGAATGGACTTTGTTTACAGTAAACCCTCTAACAGAAAACAAATTAACCACTGTCCAACCATTAAAATGCTTAGGTAAACTTCAATCAATACAGATTAACAATTAGATGAAAGAGTCAAATGTCATCTAATATACTGAAATGAAATCTAGGAATCACTTCAATAAACTGAAATCTGAATCAGCTGGGTCCAAGTTCATACGGTTTTAGATTCCAGACTCCAGTGTTTAATGACATCACATGCATGCAATTTGTATGGCATTGCCATCATGTTGAAATCTCAAGTCCTCATTAAAGATTTAAGTTTAGACTTCTTAAATATGTTGGTCTAAAAGAAGTCATCATCTACCTGTGGTTTCAAATGTGGATAACACCATTAGACATGAATATAACATTATTTTTCATTGTCCATCCATGGAGAGAGAATATGTTAGCATGTTAAAACTACCTTTAACTGTGAAAAAAAATAGAGAGTAAAATAATGTTGAAATTTTACCTTCAATATTACGAAGACACAGATCAAACAAAATAGTATAAAGACTGCAACAAAAATACCCATGTTGAAATATTCCTTCCGACTAATCTGAAAAAATAAATTAAAAGAAAAAACCCCATTTAAAGCAAATAATAAACAATTCAATATACATACAGATATTTCAAAACATTTAAAGCAAATAATAAACAATTCAATACACATACAGATATTTCAAAACATTTAAAGCAAATAATAAACAATTCAATACACATACAGATATTTCAAAACATTTAAAGCAAATAATAAACAATTCAATACACATACAGATATTTCAAAACATTTAAAGCGAATAATAAACAATTCAATACACATACAGATATTTCAAAACATTTAAAGCAAATAATAAACAATTCAATACACATACAGATATTTCAAAACATTTAAAGCAAATAATAAACAATTCAATACACATACAGATATTTCAAAACATTTTATCTATTGTAATTTACTTTTAATTCTTTTTTTTTAAACCAGGCTTTATATGAAGCAATCTTCTAAGCTGTACTGTTTTCACCAGTTAAGTAATCATGTGCAGCAAACCAGAATAGTTTCAAACAGAAAACGGATCTTGTGGTAGGTAGTAAATACATATCACATAGTGATAATTCATGTGTAGAAGATTGATTTAAAGAAATCCTATTAGCTACTCCATGGTGATGCCAAAGTCACACCAACCAATGAAATGAACACTGTAAATAAATTGTAATTAGAAAACACGTAATGTTTTAAACCTGATTTTTGCAATGTGTAAGAAATATAATTCTCTACACTTGTGCCTATGAGATACCATTTATCTAGTCACTTGTGTAAAAGCTCATTGGATTCCTTTTGAAACCACTCGTAAAATAAATGGTACCAAAGAGCCACTCACATAGTATTTTCTGTGAATGCAGCATGGAGTTTATGGAAGTGAATATCTTCTTACCTCAACATTATCCTGAGAGTTTTCCTGTGGACTATAAATAATACGTATCCGAGCTTCTTTCTGTGTGTTGACGATCTTCATCAGCTTGGCAGCATCCCGACCTCGGATGATAACAACGGGTCTTCCAAGAGAATCCATCGCATCCGACAACTACGGAGTGACACGTGTAGTTAGAGATATTACTACAAACAGCTTGCAATCCATCAATATATATCAACACGGAATAAGACAATATGGTCAATTGATCTCAAAACATCAAATATTTTAGGGCTGTCTATTCATTTGGTCTCAGATTCAGCTGAAATGTGGTGCTAATTTTTCGGTCATCCACATGAATAAACCCGAAATTTGGACTCTATACTTCATGTAGATGACAAGACGAAAAGTTTTTGTTTTGTTTAATGACACCACTAGAGCACATTGATTTATTAAGCATCAGCTATTGGATGTCAATCATTTGGTAATTTTGAGGAAACCTACATTTTTCCATTAGTTTTTTTATATGCCACAGACAGGATAGCACATATCACAACCTTTGATATAGCAGTTGTGCACTGGCTGGAATGAGAAATAGTCCAATGGGCCATCGACGATGGGAAGCACTCAACAACTGAACTACATCCCACTGAGTACGACAATAGGATCAATCCATCCGAAAACATCAAATATTTTAGGGTTGCCTATTCCTATTCATTTGGTATCAGATTCACTTGAAATTTGGTGCTAATATTCCTGTCATTCACATGAATAAACTTGAAATCTGGGCTCTGCACTTCATGTAGATGACAGGTGGAATATTTGGAACAAATTTCAAGTGAATGTGAAACCGAAGTGTGTGGGGCATTTCTTGTTTTGAAATGGACTGACACAATCGTGAAAATTATTACAATAACTCTGAAGATAAATGGTATTTAATGGCCACTCATGTAGTATTCTTTGTGTGACAGACATTCTGAAGTGACCATCCCAGCCCATGGTCATAGCATGCGAGGAGTGAAGATTTGACAGGTGGCTCGTCATGGACTAGAGAAAGAAACCAGAAGCTGTAAGGTAGTAAGAATGGGAGAGGAGGATGAGGAATGGACATCAGTGGAGAGAGAACAAGATATAGTGGAATCATCATCATTTTACAAATATCACTGAAACAAAGATTAACGTTTAAAATTTAGAATGTGGTGTGACTGAAATAACCGTTTCACCATTGAAGCAGGTAGAATCGTGATTATTACTTTTGTATATAAGCAAAGATTAATATTTGCAAAATGCTGAAGATGGAGCTACTGAAATGACTTTACCATTGTAGCAGCATGCAGGTTGTCTGAGATGTCGAACACAACCGCGGTGGCGCCTCGCTGCACAGCACGTCTTGCCTGGAAGAGAGAATTTCTTATTAATAATTATAGGATATTAAATAGGCTTCCATTTCGTATATTTATGTTACAAGCTTTAGTGCGTGACAATGAACATTATTTCACAAAGGTCATAAACATGATACAAAATGGTAGTGAGTTTAATATCCTATTTATTACCTATAATCTATCTTAATTAATACCATTCCTGTAAGGTGGTAATGCATGAATTGATGACGTCATTGTGTGATGTCGAAGTGTTATGTCCCACTTAACGTTCTAGTGGGACGTATCATTTTGATACCTACTAAGATATTTTTAACCATATGGGCAATGATACACACAATGTCACCTGTATTCTGGGTCTGTACTTTCAGAAATTTAAAGTTCAGATTCTTCAAAACAACGAAAACTTTATTAAAGCCTCAGTCTAATCTTTAACATTTATAATCAAAGGGCTGTACACCAGGTTGTTTGGGCGTTTTAATATGCAGAATAAATAAATAAAAATTCTTTTAATCATTTGTTTTCACATTTCTATGAATAATTATAGATACACGTGTAATTATACAGATATATACTCAAACTGTCTGTAGTTTCTTACAAACATGTTGGCATTTTATGATAATACGGGTAAACACTCACCAATGGCAGACAAACATTGTTAAATAACGCAAGTGTGTGGGAACCATATGAAGATAGGTACGAGTCTATATTCATAATCGAGCCATTTAGGAGCCATTAATTAGAACAGCAGTGTGTACACTATCAAATAAACGTAAATGGGAGACCACTGGCCAAAGCTTCAGAGACTTTTGTCTTTACACCAAAGGGAAATCTTACTGTACTAAGTACAAGAGAATAGACATGGGGTTGGGAATAAAACCTACAAATCCATCAAAGGAGATTGGTCCGGCAACCCACTGCATCTCAGGCAGGCATTCCACCCTGAGCTACATCCTACCCCAGAGATACTTAAGTGTGTTCAAACTAACAAATTCTTTCGGCATGTTTGGAAATATATAAATCAACACCAACATTGCTTAAGTTGATCAACACCATCTATTTATAGTAATATAATTATTAATATTATGAGTTTTCTTACATGACCACCGTGGATGTTTCAGTGTACATCTGAAGTGTGACCTGCATAGAATAACCATGACAAATTTCATGTTCATATATTACAATTTGCCTGATTCCCCATTAAAACATTCCATGTTCTGCCCTAATAATTTGAATAAATATGCACCATTTGCACAGGAGACTATAAATAAAAGACACAGCCAAACAATACAGCCTGGTTAAAACAATCTATCAATTACATCAAACTAAACCATCAAGCCATTGAGACCCAGTCAAAGCTGACAGCACTCAGACGAGGGGAGGTAACTTGACCTTGTTTTAGTGTGTGATCAAAGAGAATTATTCATTTAATGGGTGTCCACGTTTAAACAAGCCCCGGCACTCTTTTATCGACAGTTCCCGGGACACACACTGGCTGTGCACTGAATCGGCAGATCAACAGCTATTTTGGTGAACAATAAACACGGCCTGCGTGTATTGTCACTGTATTAAAGTGGGCCCTCTTGTCTGTCCAAACACAATACACATTCTGCGGTTTCCCGTGTGCTCCGTAAATACAGCAAGCTCAGGTTGTTCCATTGAGTCGCCGGGCTCCGATAGTGGGCTTTTATACAGGGATACAAACCTGTGTGCTTAACCCTTATCTTGGTCATCTTAATAGCATGTGTGCTTGCCGTACAGAGAGGCCAAACAACCTCTCAAAATATTAGCTAATAGCCCCACTGACAACGAGTGTGTGTGTAAGCGGTGCATACCACGCATATCTGTGTGCTACATGGTGTTGTCGTGGTATAGTACTTGCTCACTCACTAATTCACTCATTCAGCAACCGTTGAGATGTGTGTACAGTTTCACTCATTAAGAAAGCCATGGTAACATTGTCATAACCCAATCAAGTCAAACTTAACACAAGACTTTAGGGCAACCCCTGCAATCAACAAAATGTCCACAGCAAAAAAACCCAACATCATGGAATTGAAAACAAATTGAATATAGTCCAAGGCAATGAGAATTAAAAACTGCATGGCAAATTTCCATGTCACTGCCAACTGCTGTGACCAACTGCAGGGGTTGTAGGGTATGTCTTTGAGACACAAAATTATCTGCGAGTTATTATGTAAGGAAATAAGTTTGCAACTTGGGACTGGGAAGTAAATAATAAAGCACTGATTGTTTAAAACCAACTACTTGCACAGAAGTGTATCTACATGAATGTAACTAGTGACATTACTAAACATATATATGTTTATATTCATCAAGCTGTTATTGTGATACAAGCAGTTGTTTACTGTTAGTCTAACAGTGTGTGTTATTGAAGGACATGTTCCGTTATGATGATGGAATGTTAGAAATGGACTCGTTATTATTTCACCTTGTTTTAATCCTGTAAGTACCACTCTCAACACGGTTCAGTAGTGGACATATTTCTACAAGTTTATTCCACTACACCTATTCCCATCATTCTATAACAATAATTTTTGTAAATAACTTCACTTTGGTTTGACATAAAAAGAAAATTAATAGTGTTTTGGAAATAACAAATACTATTTGTATGTGCAAATCAATCGGCTCAGAAATAAATAACTTGTAGTAAATTCCACAGTATGAAAAAAGGCATTCGCTGTGGAACGGACAGTAGTTTTTCATTTCTTACATCACCTTCATTATATATATCATTTTCTACCTACTGTTTTCCTACTAGGTTTATTATATACTCATAACCTTCAATGACCTACTGTTACCACTATACCTACTAGTTTTACTATACCCATAACCTTCAATACACTGACATATACCACTACACCTACTAGTTTTACTATACCCATAACCTTTAATACACTGACATATACCACTACACCTACTAGTTTTAGTACTTTTACTATACCCATAACCTTCAATACACCGACATGTACCACTACACCTACTAGTTTTAGTACTTTTACTATACCCATAACCTTCAATACACTGACATATACCACTACACCTACTAGTTTTACTATACCCATAACCTTCAATGACCTACTGTTACCACTACACCTACTAGTTTTACTATACCCATAACCTTCAATACACTGACATATACCACTACACCTACTAGTTTTACTATACCCATAACCTTCAATACACCGACATGTACCACTAAACCTACTAGTTTTACTATACCCATAACCTTCAATACACTGACATATACCACTACACCTACTAGTTTTACTATACCCATAACCTTCAATGACCTACTGTTACCACTATACCTACTAGTTTTACTATACCCATAACCTTCAATACACTGACATATACCACTACACCTACTAGTTTTACTATACCCATAACCTTCAATACACCCACATGTACCACTAAACCTACTAGTTTTACTATACCCATAACCTTCAATACACTGACATATACCACTACACCTACTAGTTTTACTATACCCATAACCTTCAATACACCCACATGTACCACTAAACCTACTAGTTTTACTATACCCATAACCTTCAATACACCGACATGTACCACTACACCTACTAGTTTTACTATACCCATAACCTTCAATACACCGACATGTACCACTACACCTACTAGTTTTACTATACCCATAACCTTCAATACACCCACATGTACCACTACACCTACTAGTTTTACTATACCCATAACCTTCAATACACTGACATATACCACTAAACCTACTAGTTTTACTATACCCATAACCTTCAATGACCTACTGTTACCACTATACCTACTAGTTTTACTATACCCATAACCTTCAATACACTGACATATACCACTACACCTACTAGTTTTACTATACCCATAACCTTCAATACACCCACATGTACCACTAAACCTACTAGTTTTACTATACCCATAACCTTCAATACACCGACATGTACCACTACACCTACTAGTTTTACTATACCCATAACCTTCAATACACCGACATGTACCACTACACCTACTAGTTTTACTATACCCATAACCTTCAATACACCGACATGTACCACTACACCTACTAGTTTTACTATACCCATAACCTTCAATACACCCACATGTACCACTACACCTACTAGTTTTACTATACCCATAACCTTCAATACACCGACATGTACCACTACACCTACTAGTTTTACTATACCCATAACCTTCAATACACCGACATGTACCACTACACCTACTAGTTTTACTATACCCATAACCTTCAATACACCCACATGTACTACTACACCTACTAGTTTTACTATACCCATAACCTTCAATGACTTACTGTTACCACTACACCTACTAGTTTTACTATACCCATAACCTTCAATACACCGACATGTACTACTACACCTACTAGTTTTACTATACCCATAACCTTCAATACACCGACATGTACTACTACACCTACTAGTTTTACTATACCCATAACCTTCAATACACCGACATGTACCACTACACCTACTAGTTTTACTATACCCATAACCTTCAATACACCGACATGTACCACTAAACCTACTAGTTTTACTATACCCATAACCTTCAATGACCTACTGTTACCACTATACCTACTAGTTTTACTATACCCATAACCTTCAATACACTGACATATACCACTACACCTACTAGTTTTACTATACCCATAACCTTCAATGACCTACTGTTACCACTATACCTACTAGTTTTACTATACCCATAACCTTCAATGACCTACTGTTACCACTACACCTACTAGTTTTACTATACCCATAACCTTCAATGACCTACTGTTACCACTAAACCTACTAGTTTTACTATACCCATAACCTTCAATGACCTACTGTTACCACTAAACCTACTAGTTTTACTATACCCATAACCTTCAATGACCTACTGTTACCACTAAACCTACTAGTTTTACTATACCCATAACCTTCAATGACCTACTGTTACCACTAAACCTACTAGTTTTACTATACCCATAACCTTCAATGACCTACTGTTACCACTATACCTACTAGTTTTACTATACCCATAACCTTCAATGACCTACTGTTACCACTATACCTACTAGTTTTACTATACCCATAACCTTCAATACACTGACATATACCACTACACCTACTAGTTTTACTATACCCATAACCTTCAATACACCCACATGTACCACTACACCTACTAGTTTTACTATACCCATAACCTTCAATACACCGACATGTACCACTAAACCTACTAGTTTTAGTACTTTTACTATACCCATAACCTTCAATACACCGACATGTACCACTAAACCTACTAGTTTTACTATACCCATAACCTTCAATACACCCACATGTACCACTACACCTACTAGTTTTACTATACCCATAACCTTCAATACACCCACATGTACCACTACACCTACTAGTTTTACTATACCCATAACCTTCAATACACCGACATGTACCACTACACCTACTAGTTTTACTATACCCATAACCTTCAATACACCGACATGTACCACTAAACCTACTAGTTTTACTATACCCATAACCTTCAATACACCGACATGTACTACTACACCTACTAGTTTTACTATACCCATAACCTTCAATACACCGACATGTACTACTACACCTACTAGTTTTACTATACCCATAACCTTCAATACACCGACATGTACTACTACACCTACTAGTTTTACTATACCCATAACCTTCAATACACCGACATGTACCACTACACCTACTAGTTTTACTATACCCATAACCTTCAATACACCGACATGTACCACTAAACCTACTAGTTTTACTATACCCATAACCTTCAATGACCTACTGTTACCACTATACCTACTAGTTTTACTATACCCATAACCTTCAATACACTGACATATACCACTACACCTACTAGTTTTACTATACCCATAACCTTCAATACACCGACATGTACCACTAAACCTACTAGTTTTACTATACCCATAACCTTCAATACACTGACATATACCACTACACCTACTAGTTTTACTATACCCATAACCTTCAATACACCCACATGTACCACTAAACCTACTAGTTTTACTATACCCATAACCTTCAATACACCCACATGTACCACTACACCTACTAGTTTTACTATACCCATAACCTTCAATACACCCACATGTACCACTACACCTACTAGTTTTACTATACCCATAACCTTCAATACACCCACATGTACCACTACACCTACTAGTTTTACTATACCCATAACCTTCAATACACCGACATGTACCACTACACCTACTAGTTTTACTATACCCATAACCTTCAATACACCGACATGTACCACTACACCTACTAGTTTTACTATACCTATAACCTTCAATACACCGACATGTACTACTACACCTACTAGTTTTACTATACCCATAACCTTCAATACACCGACATGTACTACTACACCTACTAGTTTTACTATACCCATAACCTTCAATACACCGACATGTACCACTACACCTACTAGTTTTACTATACCCATAACCTTCAATACACCGACATGTACCACTAAACCTACTAGTTTTACTATACCCATAACCTTCAATGACCTACTGTTACCACTATACCTACTAGTTTTACTATACCCATAACCTTCAATACACTGACATATACCACTACACCTACTAGTTTTACTATACCCATAACCTTCAATACACCGACATGTACCACTAAACCTACTAGTTTTACTATACCCATAACCTTCAATACACTGACATATACCACTACACTTACTAGTTTTACTATACCCATAACCTTCAATACACCCACATGTACCACTAAACCTACTAGTTTTACTATACCCATAACCTTCAATACACCGACATGTACCACTACACCTACTAGTTTTACTATACCCATAACCTTCAATACACCCACATGTACCACTACACCTACTAGTTTTACTATACCCATAACCTTCAATACACCCACATGTACCACTACACCTACTAGTTTTACTATACCCATAACCTTCAATACACTGACATATACCACTAAACCTACTAGTTTTACTATACCCATAACCTTCAATACACCGACATGTACCACTACACCTACTAGTTTTACTATACCCATAACCTTCAATACACCCACATGTACCACTACACCTACTAGTTTTACTATACCCATAACCTTCAATACACTGACATATACCACTAAACCTACTAGTTTTACTATACCCATAACCTTCAATACACCGACATGTACCACTACACCTACTAGTTTTACTATACCCATAACCTTCAATACACCGACATGTACCACTAAACCTACTAGTTTTACTATACCCATAACCTTCAATACACCGACATGTACCACTAAACCTACTAGTTTTAGTACTTTTACTATACCCATAACCTTCAATACACTGACATATACCACTATACCTACTAGTTTTACTATACCCATAACCTTCAATACACCGACATGTACCACTACACCTACTAGTTTTAGTACTTTTACTATACCCATAACCTTCAATACACTGACATATACCACTACACCTACTAGTTTTACTATACCCATAACCTTCAATACACCGACATGTACCACTACACCTACTAGTTTTACAATACCCATAACCTTCAATACACCGACATGTACCACTAAACCTACTAGTTTTACTATACCCATAACCTTCAATACACCGACATGTACCACTAAACCTACTAGTTTTACTATACCCATAACCTTCAATACACCGACATGTACCACTACATCTACTAGTTTTACTATACCCATAACCTTCAATACACCGACATGTACCACTAAACCTACTAGTTTTACTATACCCATAACCTTCAATACACCGACATGTACCACTAAACCTACTAGTTTTACTATACCCATAACCTTCAATACACCGACATGTACCACTACATCTACTAGTTTTACTATACCCATAACCTTCAATGACCTACTGTTACCACTATACCTACTAGTTTTACTATACCCATAACCTTCAATACACTGACATGTACTACTACACCTACTAGTTTTACTATACCCATAACCTTCAATACACTGACATGTACCACTAAACCTACTAGTTTGACTATACCCATAACCTTCAATACACTGACATGTACTACTACACCTACTAGTTTTACTATACCCATAACCTTCAATACACTGACATGTACCACTAAACCTACTAGTTTTACTATACCCATAACCTTCAATACACTGACATGTACTACTACACCTACTAGTTTTACTATACCCATAACCTTCAATACACCGACATGTACCACTAAACCTACTAGTTTTACTATACCCATAACCTTCAATACACCGACATATACCACTACACATACTAGTTTTACTATACCCATAACCTTCAGTGACCTACAGTTACCACTATACCTACTAGTTTTACTATTTACTGTTTTCATTAAACCACTTTTCTCAATATACACACTATTTTCACTATACCTAATGTTTTAAAAAATATACCCACCATTTTTACCACACATTAGCGATATTTCTAGTGAATTGAAAATTGATTAGCAATTACTGTTTAGTGTTTTTTTAAAGGTGTAGTGATAACTGAAACTAACTTGTGTATACTGGACAAAATGTTCCCTGCACCCACCACCTTCAATATACCCTATGGTCTCACCATATCCTACTTTGTTTCAGTGTATCCACCATTTTGATTATATACCTGCTAGTTTCCCCACATCTACCACTTCATTTTGACAACACAAACTGTTTTCACTACAGCATCAAAAACAATTTTCTTACAGCAAGCAGCATTCCTGGGACATGATGCAGCTATGTTCATTACAAGAAGATCAAAGTGACGGTTTTGTCATAAATTATCAAGTTGCCTCTTTGATTACACATCTCACTCGGCACACATAACTTAACAAGTGTGTGGTACGCTCGATATGCAACGGCCACCGCGATCAAAGCAACGCGTGCAGTATGAGAGTAGATAAAAGCAGCAGCCAAGCTGGCCACTGACAGGGTACCAAAACTAACTAATGTAACGTGTACCATGGTAAACTTCACTGTGATTCATCACCACAGCACAAGTCAAATAACATTAGCAGGGATTGGGGGCTGACCCAATATTTAACTGGAACCTACTGACAGAAATACTCTTAAAACTATGGTGCATTAACAAAATATATTTTACTGGTGGAATATATAGCAGTATTTCATATACAAGGTGTTAATGAATAGTAAACCATCAAACCATCATACAAGAGTTGCCATCATCAGCAATTATTTGTCACATTGTTTTTCTAAAAACCTAATGGTACATCTCTTCAAGGTCTTATCCATACAGAACTGGAGTGTCACACCTCTTACTAAACACTAAATATGACACCTGTCCTGGGCTCACGTTAAAGTTTGTTTTGTTTGATAATACCACTAAAACACATTGATTAATTAATCATCGGCTATTGGATGTCAAACATTTGGTAATTCTGACAAGTAGTCATCTGAGGAAACCCTCTACACATTTCCTAATGCAGCAAAGGATGTTTTAGATGCATTTTCCGACAGACAGGAAAGTACATACCATGGCCTTTGATCAGTTGTGGTGCACTGGTTGGAATGAGAGAAAAAACAAATCAGTTGAATGGTGGACCCATCCAAGGTGGTTCAATGCTGTGATGCAAGCACCTCAACCAAATGAGCCAAATCCCACCCCACTACCACCAAGATTTTAACTTCACTTGAAAATAAGCTATCAATATCACCATCATCATCATTGTCACCACCACCACCAAGATTTCAACTTCACTTGAAAATAAGCTGTCAATAACACCATCATCATCATCATCATCATCATCATCATCATCATCACCAACACCACCACCAAGATTTCAACTCATCTTTTTATTACAGCATTTAGAAATGTTGTTAAAAACTCCCTACTTGGAACATGTACTCATTTACACTTATTTTCTGTACATTACAATGGGAGACACAAGGAAGACAGCATTGGCAGGTTTAGTGTATGGTTTAGTGTACAGAACTTCTACATGAATGTATGGAAAAATTACAGTTTATTAGTTTAACGACTCCACTAGAGCATATTAATTGGCTATCGGATGTCAAACATTTGGTAATTGTAAGATGTAGTCTACTGAGGAAGCCACAACAGTTTTGTCAAGGGATCTTTTACTTGCACCTTCCCACAAGTTTGGAACAGATCCAAACCTCAAAATATCTTTCACTTAATGTGTAGAAAATAGAAATTATCTTAATAAAAGCTAAAGGTTATAGTGGAAAATAGTTATCGTTCTGACCATTCAGCAGTAGTTTTAAATATAAAGTTAATTCAAATAAAAAACCGTCCAGGACTTTGGAAGTTTAATAATTCATTACTTAGAGATACAGAATATTGTAAGATGGTAAAAGAAACCATATCAAAAATAATACGGCAGTATGCCGTCCCTATATATAATTATGAAATCTTAGATTCTATACCAAAAGATGAAATTCAGTTTTCCATAGATAGTCAACTTTTCTTGGAAATGTTACTGATGGAAATAAGAGGCAAAACTATATCATTTTCAGTTTTTAAGAAAAAAAATCGTGATGAACTGGAAACAAAATTATGTGATGAAATTAAATTATTAGAAGATGAAAAGATGATTGATTTAGAACAGATTGAATCTAAAAAGTTTGAATTACAAAAGCTAAAAAAACAAAAAATTAAAGGACATTATATAAGGTCAAGAACAAAATGGATTGAAGAGGGCGAAAAACCAACAAAATATTTTTGTAATTTAGAATCTAGAAACTATTTTAGTAAACTAATTTCGAAAATAAAACTAGAAAATGGAACAATAGTTAAAGATCAGGAAGAAATCCTAAAAGAAACTAAAGCTTTTTACCAAAACCTCTACTCAACTCCACCCGGACAAAATGATAATGATATTATGGAAACACTTGCAAATTATAATTTTAATATCCTGACAAATGAAGATGCAGAAACATTAGAGGGGGAAATAATACACTCGGAAGTATTAACGTGTCTTAAAAATATGAAAAATGATAAGAGTCCTGGTTCGGATGGGTTTACTGCCGAATTTTTCAAATTGTGCTGAATAGATCTTGGTCATTTTATTGTTCAATCTATCAATTACAGTTATGCTAAGAACGAAATGTCTAATGTTCAAAAATTAGGAATCATAACATGTATCCCGAAACCAAACAAACCTAAAGAATTTCAAAAAAACTGGCGATCAATAACTCTCCTAAACTGTACATATAAACTGGCTTCAGGTTGTATTGCAAATCGAATAAAAAGGGTTCTTGATAAAATAATAGACTCAGACCAAACAGGCTTTATTAAAGGAAGGTACATTGGTGAAAACATTAGATTAATTTATGATATTATGCATTATACCGAAGAACAAGATATTCCTGGTTTACTATTATTAATCGATTTCGAAAAAGCTTTTGATTCAATATCGTGGTCATTTATCAATAAAGCCTTAGACATTTTTAACTTCAAAACATCAATGAAAGCCTGGATTAAAACACTATATAGTACAGAGTTCGACAAATCCACTAGCCCGACGCCCGTGGCTAGTGGTTTTTAAGTTCGGGCTAGTGAGAAACGCAAAACCACTAATTCTACCACTCTAATGACATGCGTGTTTTGATTGGTTAGACATGTCACGTGGTAGTTAATCTCGCACATGTGTTTTAGGCTAAGAACTTGGAAATCGCCAATCGCGACGACAGGTTAATCTCAATCAAGTAAACCCCAGTCATGCTTTGAATTTCAGTGTTTGTTTTATTTACCTATTGTTTTATAATTTAACATTTCGCTGACATGTGGTTATCAGCAATCAGGAAAACAATTTATTTTAATGGTAACCGCATATGCAATGACTCGGCTTGGCCTATTACGTATAGCGGTTTGAATAATATGTCACAGCTGCCGATACAAGAGAATACCTTTTTTGTTCATCAATTAACAACGGATTAGATGTCGCCGTTATATTCTTTTGATATCGGTCTGACACGGGATAATGCCCTGTATTTGAGCAATTGGCATCACCGTTCCTGGCGACATAAATAGAAGGCCCTAAATATATAGCCAACTACCAAATACACTGAACCATCTGTCGTACCTTAATTTAAATTTAATTATTTTGATAGTGGGTTTAGATACCAACCAAGAGTTTGCTCAATTATTTTTCGCCGGGGAAGACGGGACAATGACGATGGATCTCACTTGACAAAAGACCAAACGTACGACACGACAAAAAACTGAAAGTTACAACATGATTTAAGTGTTTGTTTTAGTTTACTGTTATACTCGTAAATGTGTAATGTTACAACAATTATATAAAAATCCAGTTATAACTGATCAGGAATTTGGGCTAGTGCTTTATCTTGGTGGGCTAGTGGTTTTCACAAACCCACTAGCCCTGTGGCTAGTGACTTTTCAAAATATTTGTCATACTCTGTAGTAACTCGGTATCTAGAGTAATTCAGAATGGATTTCTTTCAGAGCCATTTAAACTAGAAAGGGGCTATAGACAAGGCGATCCTTTGTCTCCTTATATATTTATTTTATGTGCTGAAATCCTCGCTATCATAGTAAACAACTCCAATAATATAAAAGGTATCACTATAGATGGTGAAAAATATTTAATATCGCAGTATGCAGACGACACAAGTTTTATTTTAGACGGCTCTCCTGCGTCCCTGCAGGGTGTTCCATCTATCCTAGATTATTATGCACAAATATCTGGCCTAAAAATTAACTACACCAAATCAAAAGCTATTTGGATAGGTAGCAAGAAATTTTCAAATGAAGTTTACCATCACACTCGATGGAAACTAGAATGGGGCAGTACACAGTTTAACCTTCTCGGTATTAACTTTTCCATTAACCTAGAAGAAATTATTGATTTAAATTATAATCTCAAGATTATCGAAATACAAAAATTAATGAAGCTATGGTCTATCAGAAAACTTACTGTTTTAGGAAGAATTACAGTCCTGAAAACGTTAATAGTTCCTAAACTAACATACCTACTGAAAACATTACCAAATCCAAGCGAACGTTTGCTAAAACATATAAATACATTATTTTTCCAATTTATTTGGAATAGCGGCCGTGAACAACTGAAAAGAAAGTTAATAATGCAAGACTATAAAAATGGTGGCATCAAAATGATAAACATAAATAATTTTATGACCGCTTTGAAAAGTTCGTGGATCCGATGGATATTTTTAAATAACTCAAAATGGACTATTTTGTTCGAAGCTTCTACAAATATATCAACACGTGATTTAATTATATATGGCGACTATTTTCTATACTGTAAAAAAAGTTCAACAAAAAATACATTTTGGAGAGACACATTGGTTAGTTGGTTAAGGATACAAGAAAAACAAATTCCAGTAAACGTAGATGATATTCTCCAGATCAATATTTGGTTCAACAGTAAAATATGTATAGATAAAAAGCCATTTATACTAAAACAATATAGCTCAAAAGGTATTATCTTTATTAACGATTTGTTGAAAGAAAAAGGAGACTTTCTAACATACGAACAGTTCATAGAGAAATACGACATAATTACCAATTTTCTGGAATATGCTTCATTGGTCAGTGCTATAAAATCATTCATTTACAACCTAGATAATTTAAATGATGACGTTTTTATAGCATTACAAAATCCTGTTCTTCCATATAACTTAAAGGTTTTGTTCAAAGATCAGAAAGGTTGCAAACATATATATGATTTACTGAACACTCAAACCACCATTCCAAAATCACAAATAAAATATTCTAAGGAAGGATATATCTATGATATATATGATTGGGAAAAATATTACATTCTACCCTTTAGATCTATCTGTCAAAAGCACAACATTATCTTGGTTTCAGTATAAAATCATACACCGAATTCTTACAACTAACAAATTTCTAAATATGATTAATTATATTGATTCCAATGCCTGTAGTTTTTGCAACAAATCACCTGAAACCATACAACACCTTCTATTTGAATGTAGTTTAGTACATTCTCTGTGGAAAGCAATAGAAGAATGGATAAGAAATGAAACTGGAATTAATATCACTCTAAGCAGAGACATAGTTATGTTAGGCATGATCAACAACGAAAAAGGTGATTTTGTAAATTGGCTGACTATCAACATAAAATATTATATTTACAGTATGAAAATACAAAAAAGAAATTTACATGTCAATGCCACGAAAAATATTCTACAAAATAATTTTGAAATAGAAAAATATATTTATTACAAAAATTGCAACTATGAAGAATTTTATAAGCAATGGACACCCTATAAAACACTCTTTGAAAGAATGTTTTAATAAAAAATAATGCTTTGAAAGTTCACTTGGAAATAGAGTACTAATTAAAATGTCATTCTCTAATACTCTCTCAATATCCCCACAACTTCTTTATACTCATCTACTGCTCTCTCTCTCTCTCTCTCTCTCTCTCTCTCTCTCTCTCTCTCTCTCTCTCTCTCTCTCTCTCTCTCTCTCTCTCTCTCTCTCTCTCTCTCTCTCTCTCTCTCTCTCTCCCCCTCCCTCCGTCCCCCCCCTTTCCGTCTTATAAATACCACAGAAAGCATTAACATATTTAAATAGCATATTTTGTTTAGATACTATTGTTTAAATATGTACTTTGTAAGGCAGTGACCACGGCTCCCCAACCTGTTCACTGTCTATGTTCTGGGGGCAATAAATCTTTTAAAATAAAAAAATAAAAAAATAAAAATAAATAATAATAATAATAATAATAATAAAAAAATAAAAAAAAAAATAAAAAAGCTAGAGATCCCATTTTTCTAGATATATGGCCATTTATCAGGGATTACAATGACCTTGCATTAAAAAACAAAAACAAATCTGGAAAACGTAAAAGGGTCTTGAAAAACAAGAGACATATTATGAGCTGTTCATCAATGATGAAATCTCACTAGTTTTTAAATGTAGACGCATAGCACAAGTTCTTTATTAAAGAATAAGAAATGCTAAGTTTCCTGGTGACATTTCAAAAACCTGGCAGCTTTTAGACAGTGATAAAGTTTCACTTCAAAGAACTGGAGGAGGGGAGAACATAATGAGTGTTTTATTTGACCTGTGGTGACCATCATAGCATGTTGACCAGGTAGTGCAGTAAACTCTGGGGCAATGAGCGGCTACATCGTGATGGAGTGTACTGGGGCAGCAACAAGACGTAACTAATTTAAAGTCTCCGTCACACAGATACACACCGACGGTCAGTGGCCGGAGAGACACCTGGTTGCTGTGGTGACGTAGTAATCCACCTACAACATGATGTCCGATTCACGCGGCTCAGCACACTGCTAAAGACGTACAGGTGACCTACCAGTAATATGTAGGCAATTTTCTAAACGAAACAAAACTAATCATTTTGAATATTCGAAGTATTTTGTAAATATGTAAACCAAAACATTTTTTAGCAGTAAACCCATTTAATATTGTTGAAATGGCATGTTTTCGTAGATTCCTATTAACATCATTTAGCAGGAGCCCAGGGGGAGAGGGAAGGAGCACCCATAAATAAGGGAAAGAAGTACCCTTTAAGTTTAAAGGTGCCATTTTTGTCCACCAGCCCTGAATTATTTTAACAGCACTCATTATTATGTTTAGCTACATATATACTACTCAAAAGAATTTAAGGGTCAAAAATTTATAACCAAATAAGTTTCAGAGTGTATTACATTGATGATGTAAACTACACCAAAAATTTAATTTATTGTTCCATATTTACAAAAAACCACAAATAAACGTCACTGTATACAAGAAAGTCACATGACATGCTGTCAAAGTTGAAGGTTGTCAAAGATGGATTTTACACATTAGAACATTCGTTTAATAGTGTGTGAATCCACCCCTGGTGCGAATACACTCGACACATCGTTGCCTCATGCTGTTGATCAGATGTCTGAAGAACTCTTGGGGAATGGCCTGCCACTCTGCCATAAGAAGTTGACCCAGATCATGAAGGTTGGCCGGAGGAGCATGGTTATCCCGAACTCTCCTGCCTAATTCGTCCCAGGCGTTCTCTATTGGGGCCAAGTCAGGCGAATATGCTGGCCAATCCATCCTGGCGATACCTTGTTGTCTGAGAAAGTCCGTTACCACCCTGGCGCGGTGGGGTCTGGCATTGTCATCCTGCAGAACTTCCCCGCCGCCAATCTGCTGAAGGCCTGGGAGAACCAACGGCCGGATAATCTTATTCAGATAGCGGATTCCATTCAGATTGCCATCCACCACATAGAGGGGGGTCCTGTGGTGGATAGAGATGCCGCACCACACCATGACGCTGCCACCACCGAACCGGTGACGTTGTCTAACGTTAACGTCAGCTAAGCGCTCCCCAGGACGTCTGTAGACACGAACCCGACCGTCGTTGAACTGGAAACTAAACCTGGACTCATCAGTGAACATCACTCGACCCCACTGAACACATTGCCACTGCAGATGAAGTGTGCACCAGTGACGTCTTGCCGTTCTGTGACGTGGTAGGAGTGGTGGTCGAACAGCCTGGCGATGGCAGCGTAGATTATTGGCTCTCAGACGATTGCGTATGGTTTGATCAGACACTCGAGTTCCAGTCGCAGTCCGCAGATTGTCACGTAATCGGCGTGCAGTGGTTGTGCGTTGACGTAGAGCCATATTGGTGATGTAGCGGTCCTCTCTATTTGTAGTGCTTCGGGGTCTTCCTGAACGTGGACGATTTCGAACAGAATTCGTTGCTTGGTACCGTTGCCACAGTCGGCCAACGACACTCTGACTGACACCAAGTCTCAGAGCAATATTTCTTTGCGTATTGCCATCCTGAAGCCAAGCAATAGCCCTTCCTCGATCTTCGATAGTCAGTTGACGATGTACCATTGTCGAATTTGGAGTGTGCACCGTACACGAACGCAAGCTCCAATTCTACGGAAATTCAGCATTGGGAACATGGAATACACATGCAAAGCGTGCAAATGAAGCGCTTTGTGAAAAAGCAAGTTATGGGCACTTAGCAGACCTTTCGCTTTCACCCTAATTTACGTGCAAATGTAAGCATGTTTTTGCCATTAGAACTAGTCGACAGTGTCAATGACAGTGGATTTTAATTCATTTATGGGTTGCTTAGACCCACTTTCGTCAAAATGGAACAATACCATGCGTGACATTATGGTCTAGCTAATATAATTGACATTCAGAAAATAATGTCGAAAATATCGTCTGACCCTTAAATTCTTTTGAGTAGTATAGATACATCATACAGTCTTGATTACACAGCAGTGTTAGACAAATGTCTGATAAAGTCCCAAGCCCTCACAGAAGCCTTTGCTAGTGTCCTATGTGCATTGTAGTAATACAGATGAACATATCCACTAGCTCAGACCAAAATCTCACTGGCCGGGACCGATAGCTGGTGGATTTGTCGAACCCTGCAGCGTAATGCTACAAATATTGCAGATCAAATCCATTCTACTTTGTGAAAATAATTGTACACAGTGTTAGTTGAAATGTGATAAAAATCTGAACAAATGACAAGTGTGAGATTGAAGAAGACGACATGTACCTTTCCAAACACGGACAGACAGGGCTCCGGTTCAAGGTCGGGTCGCTCGAGTTTAACCACTCCAACCCAGCCGTAGTCGTACAGCTCATCGTAGTCGTTGTTATTGCACAGACCAAGAGGGTGAAGCTGAAACAAAACACACTTGTTTAATTCAAACATACATGATGTAGGTGATTATAACTGTGGTATTTGACATGTATGTACATGATAATAAATAACAAATATGCTAAAGGCCCATCTAAATACTATCTGCATGTAGTATACATGCACATACACATTACGGAAAAGGCCCAAGCACCCCCTACCATTGGTTAATTTATGTATCAACACATCCAAACTATTTTACATTAATATTATGCGTTCCCTCTACTTACAGGTACACCTAACATGTATATCACATATTATGCAGCATACAAAACAGGCCAGTATTATTAGGCTGAATTGGGAGATGTGAGTTACATACACTGACCAATGAATGAATGAATCAATGAATGAATGAATGCTTAACGACACCCCAACACAAAAATACACATCGGCTATTGGGTGTCTCAAATGGTAAGTATATGAACATATTATTTATATATATTTATGTAAAACCACACTGACCAATGAAAAAAATCTGGGGGAGGGGGTTTGTGTGTTTTTTGGTGGGGAGTGTATAGAAAAAGTTATACTCATACTCATACTCATATTAATAATTATTGATACAGAAGTTAGTGTGGGTTTAAAAGCTTAATGATTTGTTTTTATATGAGTTTTAATTATTCATTATAGAGTTACACCCAGTTCATTGGTCTCCTTGGACCCAGAAGGACTACAAGTGATTATAATTGCATAATCATTGTAAAGTCTTAACAAAGTATTATATATAGAGGATTCGTCATGAGTATTTTTTAATATGGAAAATATCAACCAAGTCTATGTTAATCGGTATTTGTCGAGGCTCTGCCGAGACAAATACCGATTAAGTAGACGAGGTTGATATTTTAAATATTAAAAAACATGAGTAGCGAATTCTATTTATTCTATAACACTTCTAAAATAACATTTTAATTAAACATTTTTAGAAAATCACAGTACTAAAGTCGCCACCATTGATAATATGACGTCATCACGATTAGCACAGATTAGTTTGACGTCACGCATTTTAAACAAATCTTTGAAAACATTACGCTCAGGTACACGGGTCTTGTTGGCTTGTAAGCAAATGACCCATCCACTGCAACACATTACCTAGAGATCTTGCAAATTTGCATACCATTATTAATCGGGTTAATAAAGTAAATTATCACATGGGTTTATGACATGGATATCATTGGTAAGTTATAGGATAAATTTACATTATTACACATTTATTCATCAGGACAAATATTTTAACTCTTTTTTTTTTTTTTTTTTTTTTTTTTTTTACAATGTTATAGTTTCAATAAATATACAGTGCTGTCCGGTGTATCGGCGCACATAAGCATTCAAGGATCATTTTCTATGTGAACACTGTGAAATACTTAATAAAATGTGTCTCTCACCAACGAAGAAGTGCATAATCTGAAATGCACTACAGATTGTTTTATGTCTGTAGTATATACTACTCAAAAGAATTTAAGGGTCAGACGGTATTTTCGACATTATTTTCTGAATGTCAATTATATTAGCTAGACCATAATGTCACGCATGGTATTGTTCCATTTTGACGAAAGTGGGTCTAAAGCAACCCATAAATGAATTACAATCCACTGTCATTGACACTGTCGACTAGTTCTAATGGCGAAAACATGCTTACATTTGCATGTAAATTAGGGTGAAAGCGAAAGGTCTGCTAAGTGCCCATAACTTGCTTTTTCACAAAGCGCTTCATTTGCACGCTTTGCATGTGTATTCCATGTTCCCAATGCTGAATTTCCGTATAATTGGAGCTTACATTCGTGTACGGTGCACACTCCAAATTCGACAATGGTACGACTTCAACTGACTATCGAAGATCGAGGAAGGGCTATTGCTTGGCTTCAGGATGGCAATACACAAAGAAATGTTGCTCTGAGACTTGGTGTCAGTCAGAGTGTCGTTGGCCGACTGTGGCAACGGTACCAAGCAATGAATTCTGTTTGAAATCATCCACGTTCGGGAAGACCCCGAAGCACTACAAATAGAGAGGACCGCTACATCACCAATATGGCTCTACGTCAACGCACAACCACTGCACGCCGATTACGTGACAATCTGCGGACTGTGACTGGAACTGTGTCTGATCAAACCATACGCAATCGTCTGAGAGCCAATAATCTATGCTGCCGTCGCCAGGCTGTTCGACCACCACTCCTACCACGTCACAGAACGGCCAGACGTCACTGGTGCACGCTTCATCTGCGGTGGCAACGTGTTCAGTGGGGTCGAGTGATGTTCACTGATGAGTCCAGGTTTAGTCTCCAGTTCAACGACGGTCGGGTTCGTGTCTACAGACGTCCTGGGGAGCGCTTCGCTGACGTTAACGTTAGACGTCACCGGTTCGGTGGTGGCAGCGTCATGGTGTGGGGCAGCATCTCTATCCACAACAGGACCCCCCTCTATGTGATGGATGGCAATCTGAATGGAATCCGCTATCTGAATGAGATTATCCGGCCGTTGGTTTTCCCAGGCCTTCAGCAGATTGGCGGCGGGGCAGTTCTGCAGGATGACAATGCCAGACCCCACCGCGCCAGGGTGGTAACAGACTTTCTCAGACAACAAGGTATCGCCAGGATGGATTGGCCAGCATATTCGCCTGACTTGGCCCCAATAGAGAGCGCCTGGGACGAATTAGGCAGGAGAGTTCGGGATAACCATGCCCCTCCGGCCAACCTTCATGATCTGGGTCAACTTCTTATGGCAGAGTGGCAGGCCATTCCCCAAGAGTTCTTCAGACGTCTGATCAACAGCATGAGGCAACGATGTGCCGAGTGTATTCGCGCCAGGGGTGGATTCACACACTATTAAACGAATGTTCTAATGTGTAAAATCCATGTTTGACAACCTTCAACTTTGACAGCATGTCATGTGACTTTCTTGTATACAGTGACGTTTATTTGTGGTTTTTTGTAAATATGGAACAATAAATAAAAATGTTGGTGTAGTTTACATCATCAATCTAATACACTCTGAAACTTATTTGGTTATAAATTTTTGACCCTTAAATTCTTTTGAGTAGTATAAATAAACATTTTAAAATGGTGCATAAATATAGGCACCCCCTTGTATCCAAGCGCAGTAGATGTGGATCGTTGACTCCGCTATTTATAGACCGCCCATGACCTCACTTTTAGCCCATAAATGCTACACTATTGTCCCAGAATTATTTTAGTACATTTTTGTTTTGTCTTGTTAAAAATATTACCGGTACTATGAAAATGAACGATCACACATGACCCATCTCAAGATCAGTTTCGGAATCGTTTTCTTGAGTGGCACAGTACTGCAGATGCACACATGTTCATTGTCATGCATGGCTAAGATGCCTACATGAATTTTATTTTTTCTCGGGTAGATTGTGCACACACGTGGATCTTATTTCGCTTTTATTTTTTTATAACAATGCAACAATTGTGAACTGGAATGACTGTCAATTAAGGTGTAAAATTTTCGTTTTATTTGCATTTGTTTACGTTTTCCTTTTCAGTTTAAATAAAAATAACAAAACAAAAATAATTACATTTATACTGTTTACTATCATTTTAAAAATGCGGGAAAGGTGTTTTTAGACTGGTTTTAATATTCTTAATATCAATAAGGCTGACCTACTTCGCGTTTATATACACAAAACCAGGTGAATGATTTATTTTGAAATTATGATATAATTATTGATAATTCTTTTTTCTTTTTTTAAATTGCACCCATAACAATAAATATGTTGATACTTGATTAACCATTGAAAAAGGAATTGAACTTTAATTTGTTAAAAACACCGACACGGTGACAACTTCCTAAGCATACTTAAGCAAAATACTAAGTGCGCCGAATCACCGGACGCGCCGATACACCGGACACGGTTGTATGTTAAAAACTAACAATGAATTTATGGCTGAAAAACAAATCTGCTTCACTACCGCAGCTGTCTCCAAATCAAGTCGGTAACACAGCAAACAATTTGTTTTAAACATTAGCCTTGCTGGAATGCCATAATTGTTTAAAATAATATCGAATGTAAAACATTTACAATGAACGTTAAGTGATATTATCCATTTGAGTGCTGGGTATAGACTCATAAAAGCGCTATCAATGGAAAGGGAGTTATTGTATACAAACGGACCGGTGAACCCACAATGCACCCAAGCACCTGGGCAGCCCGTCGTTCATTCCCACATTCGGTGGATGCAGGCACAGGTAATCAACTAGTCGTAACCGCTATACACGTACCTGTTTTCACTGGGACCCACTGTTACCGGCGCTGGGCCAGCTTTAACACAATAAAGATTAAACTCAGAATTAATAAAGTTAATAACCAGTTGAATGTTTCGGTTTACACTGTACATGGCGATTCACTGAACCAGTACGCGATGCACCATTGCATGGACGGCTGTAAATCACGCAATTACATTCAAAAGTGTTTTTGTTGTTTGGGGTTGGCTTTTTTTTGCCCATCAGTGACGTGACACTGAAACTACATCTAAATGGGTTAGCTAGGGTTTCGGTGAATTCCTCACCGTTCAATGATAAGTTGATATGCACAAAGGTTAAGCGACTCTGTGGCTTTGAACAAAGCGTGCATGGCTGACATGTTGAATGTTTTACAGGTAAATTATACTTTGATGTTCTGTTTGGGTCGGGGGTCACACGATAGAAACTGCAGGTGTTTAAGCAAGGACGTGGTGTGCCAAGTACAACTGGTGTTGGCTGGCTAAAATAATTGTCACACCAAGAAATGTATGATTTGTAGGTTAAGTCCAAGGCCATAAAACAAATTACAAGTACTTGTAAATGGCTTTATTGGCAAAAGGAAAAAAAAACTTATTAAAAAGCGGTCATGTCCAGGACAGTGGGTTCACAGTTAGATGATTACAGTTAGTTAAATATAAGTTGGTATAGTGGATTAACGGTTAGTTAAATATAAGTGGGTATAGTGGATTAACGGTTAGATGGTTACGGTTAGTTAAATATAAGTGGGTGGATTAACGGTTAGATGGTTACGGTTAGTTAAATATAAGTGGGTGGATTAACGGTTAGATGGTTACGGTTAGTTAAATATAAGTGGGTGGATTAACGGTTAGATGGTTACAGTTAGTTAAATATAAGTGGGTGGATTAACGGTTAGATGGTTACAGTTAGTTAAATATAAGTGGGTATAGTGGATTAACGGTTAGATGGTTACAATTAGTTAAATATAAGTGGGTATAGTGGATTAACGGTTAGATGGTTACAGTTAGTTAAATATAAGTGGGTATAGTGGATTTGGACCATTCAGCAATTATGTAACACAAAATTTAGCATTTTTTATTTCTCCAACTCCCCCCCCCCCCCCATCCCTGCCACAAAAAAAAAAGTAGAAACATTTGGGCAAACTGAGCTTGCCTGAAACAGTTTCACCATATATTTTCATCATTCTACTTACAATGTGTGTTGTAATTCAAGTAAAAATGAGTAGCGATTTATTTGGAACACTGTAAATAGCCAAGCCTCAAATTTGACAAATTAAAGAGCAAGGCCATTGGGAATACTACTCGGAGTAGACTCTTGGAGATTTTTGGAGGATATTATGGTCAGAAGACAGGGCAACAAGGGAAACTTCAACAAATGTCTTAATACATGTATAACACATCAGCATCTATTCAAAATAAGAAGTGTGAACCGTTTCGTGTTCTCATAATAAAACAACTTACTGGAGATGTGTTTGAGTATGGCGACTAATTATTAAAATGCAAACTAAGGCATGGCCAGTTTGGCCATAAGACTCTTTTTAGTTTTCAGGGCATTGGACCATATGACTTGGGCACTGCTGCCATTTGCCACATGGCCACCATTAAATTCGATTCCTAATATAGCTGTTTGGTCGTGAATAAATGACTGTTATCCAGATTCAGGAATTTTCATTTAATTCTGCCAAAAACCAACCTCCCCCTCACAAAAATGGAAGCACCTATACCTATGTAAATGACTGGCTTGTGGTGGAGACTATGTTGACCAAGCAGTAAGGTGAGTGAGTACCAATGTACCAGCCGGCTGCAGTCATCAATAAAGAAGAATGTGTCCTCACTAGGGTAAACACTGCCTGGACTCCATGTCACGCACAGGACACACACACAGTGGCCCACGTACTGACAGATCACAGCACCACAGCCTAGCCACATACACACACAGTGGCCCACGTACTGACAGATCACAGCCTAGCCACACACACACATACACACACAGTGGCCCACATACTGACAGATCACAGCACCACAGCCTAGCCACATACACACACAGTGGCCCATGTACTGACAGATCACAGCACCACAGCCTAGCCACATACACACACAGTGGCCCACGTGCTGACAGATCACAGCACCACAGCCTAGCCACACACACACACAGTGGCCCACGTACTGACAGATCACAGCACCACAGCCTAGCTACACACACACACAGTGGCCCACGTACTGACAGATCACAGCACCACAGCCTAGCATTAACACAACCAAGTTACATGTACAGTACCTCAACTTAGCTGTGCCCATATACATACACTCTTTACAGTAACAACCAAACCACAAATGTTCTGATGCCAAAAGGTTACCATGTGACAATAAAGTCAAGAATGTTTGTTTTGATACCAGAAGGTTACCATATGACATTTTTGTCCTGCTTACAAGGAGGTTACCATATGACAATAAAGTTAAAAATGCTTGATATGACACTAGAAGGTCACCACGTGACAATGAAGTCAAGAATGGTTGTTCTGAGACCAGAAGTTTACAACGTGACAATGAAGTCAAAAATGGTTGTCCTGCTTACAAGGAGGTTACCATATGACAATAAAGTCAAGAATGGTTGATATGACACTAGAAGGTCACCACATGACAATGAAGTCAAGAATGGTTGTTCTGAGACCAGAAGGTTACCACGTGACAATGAAGTCAAGAATGGTTGTTCTGCTTACAAGGGGGCTACCATATGACAATAAAGTAAAAAATGCTTGATATGACACTAGAAGGTCACCACAAGCATCACATCTAGTAAATATAATTGGAATTATAAATTTGATACATGTGTCATAACCTACAAATGTATATGTTACTGGTGACAGTACATATTTGCACTAACCTGTAAATAGTTTGCCAGACACTATATTTATTTCACTGCCTGTATTTTGCAATAACCTGTAAATGGTTTACCGGATATGCTTATTTCAATGACTGTATTTTGCACTAACCTGTAAATGGTTTACCAGATATTATGTTTATTTTGAAAACTGCCTGTATTTTGCAGTAACCTGTAAATGGTTTACCAGACATTATGTTAATTTCAAAACCTGTATTTTGAGTAACCTGTAAATGGTTTGCCAGACATTATGTTATTTCAAAACCTGTATGTTGCACTAACCTGTAAATGGTTTGCCAGACATTATGTTATTTCAAAACCTGTATGTTGCACTAACCTGTAAATGGTTTGCCAGACATTATGTTACTTTCAAAACCTGTATGTTGCACTAACCTGTAAATGGTTTACCAGACATTATGTTCTTTCAAAACCTGTATGTTGCACTAACCTGTAAATGGTTTACCAGACATTATGTTACTTTCAAAACCTGTATGTTGCACTAACCTGTAAATGGTTTACCAGACATTATGTTACTTTCAAAACCTGTATGTTGCACTAACCTGTAAATGGTTTATCATACATTATGTTACTTTCAAAACCTGTATGTTGCACTAACCTGTAAATGGTTTATCAGACATTATGTTACTTTCAAAACCTGTATGTTGCACTAACCTGTAAATGGTTTACCAGACATTATGTTACTTTCAAAACCTGTATGTTGCACTAACCTGTAAATGGTTTACCAGACATTATGTTACTTTCAATGACTATTTTGCAGTAACCTGTAAATGGTTTTACCAGACAATATCTTTATTGTGATGCCTATAAACAAGTCATAACTTATAGGTTACCAGGTCTGTATTTTATGGCAGTATGTACATGGGTTGCCAGAAACAATGCTTACTTTAATGCCTGAAGACGCTAAGGTATGCACAATGCCATGCCTACTGAAAGATCAACAACCTGGTAGGTTAAGTGCACCAAGTCCCCCCCCCCCCCCCCCCCCCACCCAACCCACAGCCCTGCCAGGAGCTGAGAGAGAAGAGATAATGACCAGTGAGCAGGTTAAATCCCTGGCACATCAAAGCGGACTTAATCTGTGACGTGGAATTACTAGCACACTCATATTACAAGTGTAAACTGCTCTATGGGCTGTACAACAGCACATCAATCACCCACAGCCCATCTCAAACAATGAGAGAACACAGACTGATGGGACAAGTGGCGCAGTGAGCAGATTACACCGCAGTATTAAACACGCAACTTCTCTCATCAGAGAGTACGGCTTATAAACTCAGAGAGTCATGCAGCACAGAAGTGGTGAACTGAGACTATAAAGTGTCCATGTACATATGATTCTAAAGGTTTTGTATTTGAAATCACATTGTCGCCAAATCTGTAAAGAAAACAATTAAAATAGCATAGGCACATGTAGATAGTATACTCAGTATGTGAAGGATGAACATTTGACCAAAATATATATTTGTCTAAACTTAGCAACTGAATCTGAACTGAAAATACTAGCATGATTTTAGGTCAACAGTATGATGTGGATTTACAAACATTAAAAGTTTAAAGTTTGTTTTGTTTAATAACACCACTAAAGCACATCGATTAGTCACCAGCTATTGGATGTCAAACATTAAAAGTTTAAAGTTTGTTTTGTTTAATAACACCACTAAAGCACATCGATTAGTCACCAGCTATTGGATGTCAAACATTTGGTAACTCTGACATAGAGTCTTAGAGAGGAAACCCACTGCATTTTCAATTTAATTTAGTAGCAAGGGATCTTTTATATGCACATTCCCACAAATGGGAAAGCACATACAACAGCCTTTGACCAGCTGTGCTGCACTGATTGGAACAAGAAAAAACCCAACCAGTTAAATGGATCCACCGAGGTGGTTCGATCCTATGACGCAAGCACCTCAGGCGAACACTCAACTGACTGATCATCTAAATCCTGCCCTCTTACAAACATTATTATGTACATGTTCACGAATATGCTAACTGTACTTTAAATCATAAACTATTAGCAATCTTAAAACTTAGCAAAATCCAAAAATGTGACATATTAATGAAATAAAACATTAGTGAGGTCAGCGTATCAGACATTAAAACAAAAATTATGCTCAAGATGTAGGGTCGATGTGTGGATATATTTCTTCTTCTTTTTTTTTCTTTTTTTCTTTTTTTTATATTATGCAGCTTTCAGACATTTTCTGATATACAGTATTTGAAATGAGGTTACAATGTGCTCTTAAATATAGATCCTAGAGTGTCTTTGAATCTGAAATGGGGCTTCAAATTCTGTTATGGTTTAATTCTCTGTCATCAAATTAACATACACGTAACTAGTGAAATATATTTCTGAGAAAGCTAATTCTGTAATAATAAAGCATGTTCAACAAGGCTATAATTATTTTGTTGTGCTTTCTTTCCTGAAGATGTCAATTTGGCCCACACACTTTAAAACTAACATTGCCAAACTGCTAACAATAAGTTTGTCCAATTGAACCTAGATTTAATCTGAGAATAAAACTTTTAACTCTACATTCAATATTTAGAAATGTTTACTTGGGCTAAAACAAAGGAAATTATAGACACAAATATTCAAGGTCAATTTGTTCACCTAGTATATCTAGCTATATAGTCTGTGCATGGAAAAGTACTGTACACAGATCTGTGGTGATGTTAACATTCTCAGGCCATGTTAAGTTGTGTGGATGTTACATTATGTGTACTTTTAAGTTCTGTGGCTGTGTTACTTTCTGTGTACTGTTGAGTTATGTGACTTTTAAATTCTGTGGTAATGTTACGCTCTATGGCTTAATTCTATTTCTGTGGCTCTGTTAAGTTATATGTTGTAATTTGTTAAATTCTGAGAGTGTAAGTTATGTGAAAATGTTATATTCTGTGGTTGAATTAAATTATGTGATAATGTTATGTTCTGTGGCCATGTTAAGTTTTATGGTAATGTTGTGTGGCAGTATGTTCTGTGATACTGTTGACTTATAAAACAAATGACACAGTAGCATAGCTCTTCCCACAGGCAGTGCCTACACCATGTGGCTGGATACGCGAAGAATGGGCACAACAATATCAGTTTCTCCTGGCTCACAGGTTATGAATAAGAGCGGAGTAAATGTGATCAGTGGCCAAGATATCGGTTACTGCTTCAAAGAGACCCACAAAGCAACAGCACCTCATTATCACACGAGTTATCTCATTGGTGTCTGCCGACCAGCCCACCGTAGCTGGAGAAATAATTCATTTGATTTTATTTCTAACCATGGCGTGAGACCTGAGACTATGCAGCATGTAGATAATAATACACATTTATATATATATATATATATATACCTGAGCAGGTGTAGCTGTTGTTAAAGGAATGACATGGGACCTATGTTAAAGGCATACAGTACAAATGTACACATAAATAAAGCCTAACTAGGGGTGTACATTTAGTTTGAGGGAAAGTTAATGAATGTTTGTTTTAATGACATCTCAGCACTTTTTAAACAAAGGATATGTGGCGTCTAAAATAAGATTACTGTGACACTTGGTGTAGAATATTTTACAACAAGAGTGAGTTAAAGTTTGTTTTGTTTTACAACACCACACGAGCATATTGATTTATTAATCATTGGCTATTGGATGTCAAATATAATTTGGTAATTTTGACATATAGTTTTAGAGATGAAACCTGTTACATTTTTCCATTAGTAGCAAGGGATCTGTAATATGCACCATCCCACAGACAGGACAGCACACACCACAGCCATTGTTGTGCACTGGCTGGAATGAAAAATAGCCCGATGGGCCCACCTAGTGTGGGGACTGATTTTAGACGGACTGCACATAAAATGAGCACATTACAATTGGGCTACATCCCATCCCTAACAGTAGAAAGAAATGTTTTATTTAACGACGCACTCAACACATTTTATTTACGGTTATATGGCTTCAGACATATGGTTAAGGACCACACAGATTTTGAGATAAAACCCGCTGTCACCACTACATGGGCTACTCTTTCTGATTAGCAGCAAGGGATCTTTTATTTGCACTTCCCACAGGCAGGATAGCACAAACCATGGCCTTTGTTGAACCAGTTATGGATCACTGGTCAGTGATAGTGGTTTACACCTACCCATTGAGCCTTGCGGAGCCCTCACTCAGGGTTTGGAGTCGGTATCTGGATTAAAAAGCCCATGCCTCGACTGGGATCCAAACCCAGTACCTACAAGCCTGTAGACCGATGGCCTAACCATGACACTACCAAGGCCGGTCCTTAACAGTAGAAAGCGGATGTCGGGTGACGTCATCTATGAAAAGAGCTGAGTTTTTACTCTTCATTGACAACAAAAAACAAAAAAACTTTGACAATTAGTTGGACCAATATATTTTACTTTTAAACGTCATCACCTTATTTCTGGGTTATTAGTAGAATGAACAGACAGGGTACTGCTAATACAATACATGTCTCCTAGTTTTGTAATTCCTTAGCTCAAATGCCATCCATGTAACTATAAAAATGGATAAATCGCCTTGAAAATCAAACGTAAAATCTGTTAGAAAAATTTGAAAAGCTATAAAAAGTCTGGAAAAAATATGTGTGACAGACAGACAGAAGGATGGAGACAAAACCGATACTGCCCTCTGGTAGGTAGGGGACTTATTAATTAATAGGTGGATGAACTAACGAATGAACGAAGAACGAACGAACAAGCATTCAGAGAATACTGCTAAAGCAATACTGATACATGTCCCCTATCGACCCCAACAAATGTTTATATCTCCTACGTTCAAGGGCCATAACTCTGTCAAAAATGGGTAAATGGCCATGAAAGTCAAACTTGATCTGTAACGGTACATGATCGAGCTATACACAATGTGAGAGCAATATCTCAAGACATTATAAAAAGAAAACATCCAGAAAACTACATGTATAAGTGGGACAGACACACAGACACACAGACAGACAGACAGAGATGAAACCTGTAGTCTTCACTAGTTGGACTGGCAGGGGACTAATGAGATCAGGAACCTTTTAATGCTTTGGAACAAGCCCTTCCTTGAATAAGCCATTTAAACTCAACCAACCTTGTCTGGCACAAAAGATCGGGAGCATCAAAGCTGCTAGAACTAACCACAGTTATTTCTTTGTACCGTTATCTCAGTGTTATCATCCCATAACCCTACCGATAAACACAGAGATATATACAACAAGACTCAAAGATAAATACATTTCTCAACAGATATCGCCGATCAATAATAATACACAGCATTGTGCATAGTAGAAAATAGTGCAAATCTGTCTATACATAGTACAGACCTGTGAGCAGCTAGTGTCTTCTAGTTGTCACTAGTCTACAGCTATGTGGGGTCACCATCTTCTAGTTGTCACGAGTCTACAGCTATGTGGGGCCACCCTCTTCTAGTTGTCACTAGCCTACAGCTATGTGGGGTCACCTTCTTCTAGTTGCCACTAGTCTACAGCTATGTGGGGCCACCCTCTTCTAGTTGTCACTAGTCTACAGCTATGTGGGGTTACCATCTTCTAGTTGTCACTAGTCTACAGCTATGTGGGATCATCCTCTTCTAGTTGTCACTAGTCTACAGCTATGTGGAGACACCCTCTTTTAGTTGCCACTAGTCTAGTTATGTGGGGCCACCCTAGTCTAGTTGCCACTAGTCTACAGCTATGTGGAGACACCCTTTTTAGTTGTCACTAGTCTACAGCTATCTGGGGTCACCCTCTTTTTTTTGCCACTAGTCTACAGTTATGTGGGGCCACCCTAGTCTAGTTGCCACTAGTCTACAGCTATGTGGAGACACCTTCTTTTAGTTGCCACTAGTCTACAGCTATGTGGTGGGACCACCCTCTTCTAGTTATCACTAGTCTACAGTTATGTGGGGTCACCCTCTTTTAGTTGTCACTAGTCTACAGTTATGTGGGGCCACCCTCTTCTAGTTGTCACTAGTCTACAGCTATGTGGGATCACCCTCTTCTAGTTGTCACTAGTCTACAGCTATGTGGGGTCACCA
This sequence comes from Gigantopelta aegis, assembly GCF_016097555.1. Lineage (NCBI taxonomy): Eukaryota > Metazoa > Mollusca > Gastropoda > Neomphalida > Peltospiridae > Gigantopelta > Gigantopelta aegis. The sequence continues at coordinate 91,942,370 of NC_054701.1, forward strand.
TCTTCTAGTTTTCACTAGTCTACAGCTATGTGGGGTCACCATCTTCTAGTTTTCACTAGTCTACAGTCATGTGGGGCCACTCTCTTCTAGTTTTCACTAGTCTACAGTTATGTGGGGCCACCCTCTTCTAGTTGTCACTAGTCTACAGTTATGTGGGGTCACCATCTTCTAGTTGTCACTAGTCTACAGTTATGTGGGGCCACCCTCTTCTAGTTTTCACTAGTCTACAGCTATGTGGGGTCACCATCTTCTAGTTGTCTCTAGTCTACAGTCATGTGGGGCCACTCTCTTCTAGTTTTCACTAGTCTACAGTTATGTGGGGCCACCCTCTTCTAGTTGTCACTAGTCTACAGTTATGTGGGGTCACCATCTTCTAGTTGTCACTAGTCTACAGCTATGCAGGGTCACCATCTTCTAGTTTTCACTAGTCTACAGTCATGTGGGGCCACTCTCTTCTAGTTTTCACTAGTCTACAGTTATGTGGGGCCACCCTCTTCTAGTTGTCACTAGTCTACAGTTATGTGGGGTCACCATCTTCTAGTTGTCACTAGTCTACAGTTATGTGGGGCCACCCTCTTCTAGTTTTCACTAGTCTACAGCTATGTGGGGTCACCATCTTCTAGTTGTCACTAGTCTACAGTCATGTGGGGCCACTCTCTTCTAGTTTTCACTAGTCTACAGTTATGTGGGGCCACCCTCTTCTAGTTGTCACTAGTCTACAGTTATGTGGGGTCACCATCTTCTAGTTGTCACTAGTCTACAGCTATGCAGGGTCACCCTCTTCTAGTTGTCACTAGTCTACAGCTATGTGGGGTCACCCTCTTCTAGTTGTCACTAGTCTACAGCTATGTGGGGTCACCATCTTCTAGTTTTCACTAGTCTACAGTTATGTGGGGTCACCCTCTTCTAGTTGTCACTAGTCTACAGCTATGTGGGGTCACCATCTTCTAGTTGTCACTAGTCTACAGTTATGTGGGGCCACTCTCTTCTAGTTTTCACTAGTCTACAGTTATGTGGGGCCACTCTCTTCTAGTTTTCACTAGTCTACAGTTATGTGGGGCCACCCTCTTCTAGTTGTCACTAGTCTACAGCTATGTGGGGTCACCATCTTCTAGTTTTCACTAGTCTACAGTTATGTGGGGCCACTCTCTTCTAGTTGTCACTAGTCTACAGTTATGTGGGGCCACCCTCTTCTAGTTGTCACTAGTCTATAGGCCACCATCTTTCAACTGTCAATATAGCTGTATGGGACCATCATCTTTTAACTGTTGGTAGTATTCAGTTAAGTGGGGCAAACACTTTTTTTACCATAAAAAATACAACTATTTATAGTGCTAAAAAGTCCATATATACAAGTGTGTGTAAACTTGTGAAGTTAACAAAAAGAAGAGAGCTAAAAATAAGACAAACCCTGAAAGGAATGCACTGATGCACAAAGAACATATATCATTCAGCACTGTATCTACTGCAAGCAGCTGATCAAATGATTGCCAGTTGTTTGATGGTGTCAGTGAATGTACTCTGTGCACAATAACACCATCCTCCATTCAGAGCAGATTCAGTTACGAAGAATGTGTAAAGTAAACATGTTATCCAAACAGTTATTTTATCAACTTATTCCATGCCTTCATGAATGTGCAGGGTGGGCTACAGCAACAAGGGTGAGAGGAAGCGATGATAAGGGGTGGGTGTGTAGTAATTTGTTCATTGACAAGCTGTGGACGTTCAGCGGTTTCATTGACAGTCCGATAGTCACGGTGCGCCGATACACATGATGGCATAAGATGAAAAGCCAACAGAATATTAGATAAGTTACAGGATTAACCTTTCACTGTAACAGAGAAACCACACAGCTGAAAGGCAGATGATTCACATACATCTGTGTGTGTGTGTGTGTGTGTGTATCCAGATGTGAAACTCAAAAACACAGCAATAAAGTTAGAGGTACTCGTAATAATATATATCTGTTCTTTCATGCATGCCGCCATCAACAAATACTATACATGATTCACAAAATTCTAACTGGCCTCTCTAATCAAATCAAAAATATTTGTAGCTACAGAACTCTTTAAGACCAATATTACAGAGTACACTAAATGAAACTGATATCATCAATTTTATTAAAGATAAGATGCAAATAGAAAAATACATACATACAGAATTCGACGACAATTGGGAACCATGGTTAAAAGTTCTAGAAGAGGTCACAATGCAGACACTTAATACTTTTGTTATGTGTATAATTTTAAGTATGATGCCAGTTTGAAGTATATCTATAACTTCATTTTAAGTTTTCTCTTTTCAATCTTCTTTTTATTTCCACTTCTGTCACTGCTCCTTTTTTATATATTAGTATATTGTTTGCTATGTACTTTGTAAGGTAGTGAATTCAGGGCCCCAACCCTTACACTATCATAACATATTTCTGGGGCAATAAACTATTTATTAAAAAAATTATAATAATAAAAAAAAAATATATATATTAACACACAGGCAGGAATCTACAATGTTTTAATGGGGAGAGGTACCTAACAATAAAGTACCACACTACCATACTTTGGATGTATTGATAGACCAAACTCAAAGGCAAAATAAGTTACTCATCTAAAAAAAATGGGAACCCCCATTTAAATCTGTCTAGGTAGGTATTAGGTTTATGGTTATTTTGACATCAAGATAATGTAATATAAGGATACCTGCTGCCATCACAAGCTATTCTGACAGAACTGCAGCAAGAAATCCTTTATCACAGGCGTATAAATATATAAAATCCATCACTGATGCTACAAAGTGGGATCACATGCCCCCACCCCCCACCCCACCCACCCCCTCCCCCTTTCCTATGCCATAGTTTATATGTACTTTTCCATAGACAAAACAGCATATACCATAATGTTAAATATAGCTGTCATGGAGTACTGATTTGATGCATGCAAATCCTGGATCCACCAAGAATGATCTTGAAAACCTACGGTTCTACCACTGAACTACATTCCCAAGGGTTAAATCTCAAAGGAACAACATGACACAACTACACTGCTACTGGCTTTAGGAATTAGAGGTGCTCAGTGCCATTATATACAGATGCCCCTCATAAAACCCTTCTAAAGCTCCACCCTTTATAAAAACCCTATATACAGATGCCCCTCATAAAACCTTATATACAGATGCACCTCATAAAACCCTTCTAAATTTCCGCCCCTCATAAAACCTTATATACAGATACCCCTCATATAACCCTTCTAAACCTCCACCCTTTATAAAAACCCTATATACAGATGCCCCTCATAAAACCCTTCTAAACCTCCACCCTTTATAAAAACCCTATATACAGATTCCCCTCATAAAACCCTTCTAAACCTCCACCCTTTATAAAAACCCTATATATAGATTCCCCTCATAAAACCTTATATACAGATGCCCCTCATAAAACCTTATATACAGATGCACCTCATAAAACCCTTCTAAATTTCCGCCCCTCATAAAACCTTATATACAGATGCCCCTCATATAACCCTTCTAAACCTCCACCCTTTATAAAAACCCTATATACAGATGCCCCTCATAAAACCCTTCTAAACTTCTGCCCTTTATAAAAACCCTATATACAGATGCCCCTCATAAAACCCTTCTAAACCTCCACCCTTTATAAAAACCCTATATACAGATGCCCCTTACAAAACACTAAATGTAAACATCCACCCCCTATAAAACCCTATATACAGATGCCCCTTACAAAACCCTAAATGTAAACATCCACCCCTATAAAACCCTATATACAGATGCCCCTTACAAAACCCTAAAAGTAAACATCCACCCCCTATAAAACCCTATATACAGATGCCCCTTACAAAACCCTAAATGTAAACATCCACCCCCTATAAAACCCTATATACAGATGCCCCTCATAAAACCCTTCTAAACTTCTGCCCTTTATAAAAACCCTATATACAGATGCCCCTCATAAAACCCTTCTAAACCTCCACCCTTTATAAAAACCCTATATACAGATTCCCCTCATAAAACCCTTCTAAACCTCCACCCTTTATAAAAACCCTATATACAGATGCCCCTTACAAAACCCTAAAAGTAAACATCCACCCCCTATAAAACCCTATATACAGATGCCCCTTACAAAACCCTAAATGTAAACATCCACCCCCTATAAAACCCTATATACAGATGCCCCTCATAAAACCCTTCTAAACTTCTGCCCTTTATAAAAACCCTATATACAGATGCCCCTCATAAAACCCTTCTAAACCTCCACCCTTTATAAAAACCCTATATACAGATGCCCCTCATAAAACCCTTCTAAACCTCCACCCTTTATAAAAACCCTATATACAGATGCCCCTCATAAAATCCTTCTAAACCTCCACCCTTTATAAAAACCCTATATACAGATGCCCCTCATAAAACCCTTCTAAACCTCCACCCTTTATAAAAACCCTATATACAGATGCCCCTCATAAAACCCTTCTAAACCTCCACCCTTTATAAAAACCCTATATACAGATGCCCCTTACAAAACCCTAAATGTAAACATCCACCCCCTATAAAACCCTATATACAGATGCCCCTTATAAAACACTTCTAAACAGCCACCTCTTAAAAAACCAGTCTATGCTAATACAAAACTCACGATATTACATTCATAGATTTCATCTGTATGATTACATGCATTTATTTTCATCAAAAGGTTACAGAGTATACAACCAGCGGCAGTTGTACCCATACATTTTCAAAATTGGCTATAAAACGTCATTACTTGTAGGTAAAGATTCACAACTCTGGCAGAATGGCTTACACCTACCCTACAACCCCATCTGTAGCATGACTGGTTTCTGAAATAGCCACCCCACACTCACCCCACTGTGTAGCAGGTTTCTGAAATAGCCACCCCACATTCACCCTACTGTGTAGCATGACAGGTTGCACCTCACATTCACCCCACTGTGTAGCATGACAGGTTGCACCTCACATTCACCCCACTGTGTAGCAGGACAGGTTTCTGAAATAGCCACCTCACATTCACCCCACTGTGTAGCATGACAGGTTTCTGAAATAGCCACCCCACATTCACCCCACTGTAGCATGACAGGTTTCTGAAATAGCCATCCCACATTCACCCCACTGTAGCACGACAGGTTTCTGAAATAGCCACCCCATATTCACCCCACTGTGTAGCAGGACAGGTTTCTGAAATAGCCACCCCACATTCACCCCACTGTAGCACGACAGGTTTCTGAAATAGCCACCCCACATTCACCCCACTGTGTAGCACGACAGGTTTCTGAAATAGCCACCTCATATTCACCCCACTGTAGCACGACAGGTTTCTGAAATAGCCACCTCACATTCACCCCACTGTGTAGATTGACTGGTTTCTGAAATAGCCACCTCACATTCACCCCACTGTGTAGCACGACAGGTTTCTGAAATAGCCATCCCACACTCACCCCACTGTGTAGCATGACTGGTTTCTGAAATAGCCACCTCACATTCACCCCACTGTGTAGCACGACAGGTTTCTGAAATAGCCACCTCACATTCACCCCACTGTGTAGCAGGACAGGTTTCTGAAATAGCCACCTCACATTCACCCCACTGTGTAGCATGACTGGTTTCTGAAATAGCCACCTCACATTCACCCCACTGTGTAGATTGACTGGTTTCTGAAATAGCCACCTCACACTCACCCCACTGTGTAGATTGACTGGTTTCTGAAATAGCCACCTCACATTCACCCCACTGTGTAGCATGACTGGTTTCTGAAATAGCCACCCCACTGTGTAGCATGACTGGTTTCTGAAATAGCCATCCCACATTCACCCCACTGTGTAGCACGACAGGTTTCTGAAATAGCCATCCCATAGCCACCCCACATTCACCCCACTGTGTAGCACGACAGGTTTCTGAAATAGCCACCTCACATTCACCCTACTGTAGCAGGACAGGTTTCTGAAATAGCCACCCCACACTCACCCCACAGTGTAGCAGGACAGGTTTCTGAAATAGCCACCCCACATTCACCCCACTGTGTAGCATGACTGGTTTCTGGAATAGCCATCCCACATTCACACCACTGTGTAGCACGACAGGTTTCTGAAATAGCCATCCCATAGCCACCCCACTGTGTAGCAGGACAGGTTTCTGGAATAGCCATCCCACATTCACACCACTGTGTAGCATGACTGGTTTCTGAAATAGCCACCCCACTGTGTAGCATGACTGGTTTCTGAAATAGCCATCCCACATTCACCCCACTGTGTAGCACGACAGGTTTCTGAAATAGCCATCCCATAGCCACCCCACTGTGTAGCACGACAGGTTTCTGAAATAGCCATCCCACATTCACCCCACTGTGTAACATGCCTGGTTTCTGAAATAGCCATCCCACATTTACCCCACCGTGTAGACTGACAGGCATTCACCCCACTGTGTAGAATGACAAATTTGTGAATCAGTCACCCCACACTTTAGAATGACAGTTTTTAAAATCAAACTTACCTTCTTGACATATGCTGTCCAAACTGTTACTTCTAGATGATGTAAGCCATTCCAAATGCTCGTAATAACAGATAAACCAAGATGAAAAAAAAATCTTTTAAAGAACTTCCAAATATAATATAAGACATGCAACTAATAGATGTTTTGAAGATCTAGGTCACCACTTTTTTTAAAATCCATTTTTATTTTCCACATCGCATTTCTTTTGTCACTTGGAAATTTTTATTTTTTTAAATTTTAAAACCACCCATCCATTTTCATTAAGCCACACATTAATTAATGCATTACCTGTATTACGTTATTAGCCAACATGAAGGTTTTATTATTATTAAGATATATACAGAGCCGGTTTATCTTAGTAGCACTTGTAGCACGTGCTACGGGCCCCATGCTTCAGGGGACCCCGCGGTGAGGTGTACATTTATTTTACTCAGGTCATTTTTTCCTCTCCCCAAGGGGGTTACAAAATATTATATCCTGGGAATGGGGACTCACTGTTATTTGTGTAAGAGGCCCCGCGGATCCTTAAACTGGCTCTGTATATATATCACTAGTTTATGTGTACAAAATGAAAGAAAAAGAATGTTTAATAACACATGTGACACTTATTTCATTTTAATGACAGTTGATCTAGGGTGCGTTATACATCCCAACACCACCACATAGACTACTATAGCGGAGTTCTTATTTTAATTAAATTCACATAAGCTACGTTGTTCATTTGTTGATTACTGGAAACAGAGTACAGTACAGAGGTACTTCTCTTCTAGTTCCCAAACATGAGGTTTGTTTTGGTTGTGGTCTTTATTCCATTAGGGAGCAGTACATAGCCATGTGGTAAAGTACCCTACTGATGCGCAGTCAGTTTTGGATTGATCCCTGTCGGTGGGCCCAGCCAGCATGCCATGGTTTGTATATCAAAAGCTGTGGTATTTGCTGTCTTGTCTGTGGGGTGGTGCATATAAAATATCCCTTGCTACTAATGGAGAAATGTAGCGGGTTTCCTTTCTATGACTACAAGTAAGAATTACCAAATGTTTGACATCCAATAGCTGATGATAAATAAATAAATGTGCTCTAGTGATGTCGTTAAACAAACAAACTTCTTTTATTATTCCATAAGATCTAAAAATTAAAAAGATATATAGCATACCATTTTTAATTATTTTTTTAACAAAGAGAACACTATAGATTTAATTTCCCTAAAGGATAAATTGTAATATGCATTTGTATTATTGTTGGTTAGTTACTGCCAACTGATGACGTGATGGTCAATCACAAATGTTTGTCTAATTCACAACACTATAGATTATACAACAAGATATCTCCTGTATGTATTATTGTTGGTTAGTTACTGCCAACTGATGACGTGATGGTCAATCACAAATGTTTGTCTAATTCACAACACTATAGATTATACAACAAGATATCTCCTGTATGTATTATTGTTGGTTAGTTACTGCCAACTGATGACGTGATGGTCAATCACAAATGTTTGTCTAATTCACAACACTATAGATTATACAACAAGATATCTCCTGTATGTATTTTCCTACAGATGACACAGCACATGCCAAGGACTCTGATAAATACCTCGACCCAGCCAGTGCACCACAACTGGTATACAAAAGGCTGTGGTATGTGCTATCCTGTCTATGGGATGGTGCATATAAAAGATCCCTTGCTGCTAATCGAAAAGAGTAGCCCCAGTGATGTCATTAAAAATAAAAATAGCAGGTGAAAATCAAATTATAGGTGGCCATTAATCAACAAAAAGTCGACGAGCATTGTTTATTGGAAGTTCAATTAATGACATCCCTGAGCCCATGAAGTGGCGACAGGGAGTTTCCTCCCTCAATATGTGTGTGGTCCTTAACCATATGTCTGACGCCATATAACTGTAAATAAAATGTGTTGAGTGCACCATTAAATAAAAGATTTCCTTCCTGATATATACCAGTTGTAAAGCATTGGTTGGCATAGGAAATAACTGATGCATAACAACATGTAAACCTGGTACCACACAAATAAAAATGTGATCAGACAATTTAATCCTGCTCCATATATTTGATAAATAAATCTGTATGATAACATATACTTAAATAAGTTGTCTTTTCACAGGATCACAGCAGGCTAAAACCTGCCATGTTGAATGTTTTATTGTACACAATTTAGCAAAACATCTATTATACACAGAAAGCAAAACACAGATTTATATGTGTGGGAAGAAATTAAACATGAACACAAACAGATCCATTACAACTTCAAACGGAATACAACTCAATTGAGACTGTAAAACACATCCGCTAAAAAAAAAGCAGCAACAACACTTAAAGACACATTGAAAGCATCAGAGCAGAACAATATCAAATTGTCTATGAAGATAAAACTATACAAGTGTTGGCAAAGAAAATTAAATATTTACAACATTCAACTGAGCGGGACTATTTGGGCACCTGGTAAATGGAATGGGCCAGTCAAGTGTGTGGGTATGGCTTTGACAAGCAGTGGCCCATACCGAGAGGAGAGTCAATGGCGGACCATTAGAGTGAGAGTCTAACAAGAGTGCTGGCATCACCAACTCAATGCCTGTACGCAGCATTAACTACCACTTTATAGAGAGGGCCCATCAAAAAGAACACGGTAAATGACGATCAAAAGAATCAAGTCAGAATGGAGATGAGAACGCTGATAAAGTCGGTACAAAATGGAGAGATAATTTACAAATACTTACGAGTTCAAAGAGAAATAATCTGTCTACACTTCACACATGGGGAACGAGGACGGTGGTTGGAGCTACACACAGAGCTTAGTGAAACGATGATACCACGATACTGCTATCCTGATCACCAATCAAAGGTTTCTCTTACACACATGCATATTCATACACACGCATAGCATATTCACACAGGAATATAAGAAGTTATTTCAAGGTTGGAATACAGCCGTTTTTGGTGTATTAAATTGGTCTTAATAAGGGGTTTGTTTAATCAATTTTCCAGTAATAGAGAAGGAAAAGCAATATCTTTGGTCTCATAATATAGATGCATCTCTCAATCCACCCCCCATATACCTGGGTATGGACCTGGTAAACATACACACCAGGATTCCCTTTTACAAACTATCTTAGCACTGAAATCATCGTAAGTGCTGAACTTCCTTATACACTTAATTAAAGAAGGTGATTTTAGTGCTACGATCCAATCATAAAATGGGGTCCAGGGCCTAATTCACAGTGCTCCCATTGGTTTTCATAAGCAACATCACATCATTTAAAGTTGAAAGTATTTTTGTGTTGGACCCTGAGATCGCAAAGTTAGTTTTGTTTAACAACACCACTGGAGCACATTGATTAATTAATCATCAGCTAATGGATGTCAAACATTTGGTAATTCTGACTCGAAGTCATCAGAGGAAACCCACATTTTTTTTAATGCAGCAAGGGATCTTTTATAAGCACATTCCCACAGACAGGAAAACACATACAACGGCCTTTGTCCAGTTGTGGTACACTGGTTCTGAGATCGTAAAGATGCAAGAGTTTAGAGAATTAGGCCCCAGGCTAACAAGATGAGATACATGCATGGAGAGTCTTTGATACACTGTTCTTCATAAATCACAAATTAATGCTGAAACACTTGCAATGTTCAGGTAAAAAAAAAGTAAAATCCCCGGGTAATGAAGTCTGAACAACATATGGCCTGATGACATCAACGACACATGGCCTGATGACATCAACGACACATGGCCTGATGACATCAACGACACATGGCCTGATGACATCAACGACACATGGCCTGATGACATCAACGACACATGGCCTGATGACATCAACAACATATGGCCTGATGACATCAACAGGCATTAAAGGTGCAGACCCTAGTTTCAACTCGTAAACATGGACACTAAGTTTAGTTAATCTACAAAGCTGCAAGACACTTGAATAAAGTTACAACAGAGTGAAACAAGAGTCTGTGGCGTTAAAACTGGAAAATATCCTTAAAAAATAGACTAGAACTTGAATCAATAACCGCTATTTCTCAGACGCATGTGTATTTTTAAAAATATGAAAAATGCACTTTGTGATATTTGAAACAACAGGATGACCAGAAACACTTCGGTTCTTCGGAAATAGATAATCTAAACAATAAAATATAAGTAATGTTTGATTTTAGTGATCATAAACGGCTCTAATAGTGAAAAATATGCTGTAGTGTTTAAAAACTAGTGTATGTCTCTTTAATACACAGCAGGATTAAACACAGTTAGTTTGTTTGTTTGTTTAACGACACCACTAGAGCACACTGATTTATTAATCATCGACTATTGGATGTCAAACATTTGGTAATTTTGACATATACAAATGTAGTCTTAGAGACGAAACCCGCTTTTCCCCCATTAGTAGCAAGGGATCTTTTATATGCACCATCCCACAAGCAGGATAGCACATACCACGACCTTTGATATACCAGTCGTGGTGCACTGGCTGTGATGAGAAATAGTCCAATGGACCCACTGACGGGGATTGATCCTAAATGACTGCACATCAGGCATGCGCTTTACCACTGATTCCTAAACACAGATACTACAAAAATATAATTCTTGCAAGATTGTAATTACATGTGCACTATATAGTTGTTCATACAGGTCTGTGCCTATTTACAAATGATATTTCTTGTGATTAAAAGTAATTAATTTTTTAAGTTAAAAAATTATGTAAATGAATAATGTCTTATATACATAATTAATTTACACCTAAATTAAATTCTTAATACTTGTTCAAGTCTTTGTAATGCACATGATAAAAAGAAATATGGGATCACATCAACAGTAAGTTGGCAAACTTGTGCCCAATCCTTTCGTTATTTATAAAATAAAACATGTTTTTAATCAACCAACACTAACAACAAAACTCTCATCAGAAAATGTCAGAAAGTCATGGAGAACAAGACGTAGCCCAGTGGTAAAGCGCTCGCTTGATGCACTTTTGGTTTGGGATCGATCCCAGTCAGTGTATCCACTGGGCTGTTTCTCGCACCAGCCAGTGCACTATGACTGGTATGTCGATGGGATGGTGCATATAAAAGATCCCTTGCTACTAATGGAAAAATGTAGGAGGTTTCCTCTCTAAGACTATAAGTCAAAATTACCAAATGTTTAACACCCAATAATCGATGATTAATAAATCAATGTGCTCCAGTGGTGTCGTTAAACAAAACAAACTTTAACCGTATTATTGACATTCAGTCCCACATCACATCTTTTATTTTATATAGACATTATGATGCTAATATTAGTGATTGAAATTTGGCCAACAATAACACGTTCCCGTATTTGTTTATAGTCCAGAATATTCAATATTTAACTTAAAATAGTTAATTTACCTTCATCTTAAAACCTACATTTTAACACTTTTAGGGTGGTGATAATACCAAAACTCACTAGAAAGTACTAACACTATTTAAATTATTTTCCGTGATCTTTTACAAGCATGAACATGTGTATTTGAAAATTCCACTGAACGTTACATAATAATAGTATGTAATACTTTTCACACACATAATATACAATGCTGTACTTGTTTACATGGACATGTCCTCGATGTATCAGGCTTACCTACAGGTATGTGGCAACAAGTTTTAATTGGCCAATACCTGTTCCACATGCTCCTAAAGAGAGTGGCGACATCTAAAGCGTAAAGCCGCTAATCAAGTCCGAGATGAACGTAGCTCACACTCATTCCCTGATCTGAGCTGCCAGTCTTTTCATTCTCTACCTGCCCCCGGGGGCCGCCCTCAATGGCTGCCTGGCCAGGTAAATTCCATGTCGGCTGATGGCAACAGTAATCAAAGGTAGGTTCAGAAAGCTTACCTGGTGGGTCCATATCCTTTAATACTCACTAATAATAAACACCTGCTCCTGTCAAGCAATGCTTTGAACCTCTCTACAGAATGGTGATTCGCCAGATGTGTAAGGGAATAACTGTGATGTTAAAAGCATGATTACAATGCCATTCATCATGTGTTTTGTAGCCTTGTGTGCACAGACAAACATGTGTATCTGTTTCTTCAGGTTCTACATCTTGCTGTTGAATATGAACATGCTGATACACATTCTGTCCAGATGGCCTACAGCAGTGTAAAACACAGAATAAACATCAAAACATTACTTGCAGAGTACCACATTTTGGACCAAATTGTTTGCCTCCTACATACATTTCTGCAGATATTTTAAGAACAGAAAGAGTTCCTTTGATATCTGACTAGTCCTACAATCACAATTAAAAGCATCATAGACTTTCTGAATATTTTACAATAAATATGAAATAAACGTCTTCCTCCAAAATACAAACTTGCTAAAGTGGCCACCTGTATTGAGCAGCCATCTGTGTTAAGCAGACACCTGTTAACAGACTACCAGAAATATGATAGACCCTTAATTGTACTGATGCACTTTGGGTATGTTTATTGTCTGTCAAGAACACTGAATGTGTGCACATAACCATGCGTAACTAAAATTAATGCTGTTACTTTTACTAAGCACTCACTGTGTTAATTGTGAACACACACACACACGTGCGCACACACACACACACACACAAAAAACACACTTATTTACACACATACACACACTTATTTACACAGACACAAACACACACACACAGACACACTTATTTACATACACAATTTACACACACACACATGCATCTGTATCCACTGAATACATGGTGAAAACAAAGCTACGTGTAAGAGCTTGAATGCTGATGTGATTGGGTCTAAGATCATAATTTACCTAATGAAAATGAAATGTTAATTACATACATGTACAACTAATGTTGAACATACATGTACTTCACACATAAGCACTTTGTAAAGTACATTACATGTATAACTAATGTTGAACATATTTCACACTGTTAAATACTTTGTATTACAGGTACAACTTATGAGGAATATACATACATGTGCTGTTACAATGTTAAATAATTTGTATTACATAGATATACAAAAAAAAATAAAAAATTCACACATAAATATATTTAAATATATTGTATTACAAATACAATATGTTGAACAAATTTTAAACAGCTAAATACTTGGTATTTTTTTATGTTTTTTTATTGTCCCAGAACACATCTGTAATGTGAGGGTTGGGGCCCCGAATTCATTATGTACAGAAACATAGTGGTACACAGTGCACACACACACACACACACACCCACTCACTCACACACTCACTCACTCACTCACTCACACACTCACTCACTCACTCACTCACACACTCACTCACTCACTCACACTCTCACACTCACCAGCAACACACCTACACACACAAACTCTCACACACACACACACACACACACACACACACCAGCAACACACCTACACACACACAGACTCACTCACACTCACACACACCAGCAACACACCTACACTCACACACACACCAGCAACACACCTACACTCACAGACACACACACACTCACTCACACTCACACACACACACCAGCAACACACCTACACTGACACACACACTCACACACACACACACACACACATACTCACTCACACACACTCACTCACACACCAGCAACACACCTACACAAACACACTCACACACACACACACACTCACTCACACAGACTCACACACACACACAGACACACAGACTCACTCACACACATAGACTCACTCACACACACACACAGACTCACACACACACACACAGACTCACTCACACTCACAATCAGTAGAAAGAAAAATAAATAGATTTAAAAAAAAAAAAAAAGTACATACACACACACTCACAGGTACCTTCAGTGGGGAAATAAACCAAGTAAAACTAGTTAGTAAAAAGTGAAGGGGGAAAATGGTAGGAACTAGAAAGACATGAGAAAATAGAAGAAAAAAGAATAACAGAGAAAAGTTTTCCGCACTAGAAACATCCATTTTAAAAAAAAAAAATTAAAAGGCTAGCCACGGTCCCCAGCTGTCATCAAATTCTTTAAAAAGACAGTTTTTATAGAAAATGTATTTTTCAATATGCAATTTGTCATTTAATATATTTTTAAGGGCTTCAATACTTAATTTGGTATTTTTAATTTTCATTCTATATATATAGTATTTTACATTAATAATTAGCCAGTTAAAAAATATATTAAATACTTGGTATTTATATATGTTATTTATTATACTTGTATGATGTTATGTTATGCCAACATACAACTGGGAACAAAAATCAAGTAGCATTACAGGTTATGAAACGCGTATCTGTATCTGTGAGGTACATGATGTAGGTCATGGGACAGGTGAAATACTACAGATACCTATCTAACAACACACAAAGACCTGTCAGTGTCTCAACACTGCCTTTGTGTCGGCCCTTTCATCATCACCTTATGACCCAACACTGATGAACAGCGTTGTACACACACATATTCATATAGGTACAGGTAATGTATGTGTCTTATGTACAGTGTTGTACACACATTCATGTAGGTACAGGTAATATATGTGTCTTATGTACAGTGTTGTACACACATTCATGTAGGTACAGGTAATGTATGTGTCTTATGTACAGTGTTGTACACACACGCGTTTATACAGGTACAGGTAATGTATGTGTCTTATGTAGTGTTGTACACACATGTTTATATAGGTACAGGTAATGTATGTGTCTTATGTACAGTGTTGTACACACACATGTTCATGTAAGTAGAGGTAATGTATGTGTCTTATGTACAGTGTTGTACACACACATGTTCATATAGGTAGAGGTAATGTATGTGTCTTATGTACAGTGTTGTACACACACATGTTCATATAGGTAGAGGTAATGTATGTGTCTTATGTACAGTGTTGTACACACACATGTTCATATAGGTAGAGGTAATGTATGTGTCTTATGTAGTGTTGTACACACATGTTTATATAGGTACAGGTAATGTATGTGTCTTATGTACAGTGTTGTACACACACATGTTCATGTAAGTAGAGGTAATGTACGTGTCTTATGTACAGTGTTGTACACACATGTTCATATAGGTACAGGTAATGTATGTGTCTTATGTACAGTATTGTACACACGTTCATGTAGGTACAGGTAATGTATGTGTCTTATGTACAGTGTAGTACACACACATGTTCATATAGGTACAGGTAATGTATGTGTCTTATGTACAGTGTTGTACATACACACATTCATATAGGTACAGGTAATGTATGTGTCTTATGTACAGTGTTGTACACACATGTTCATATAGGTACAGGTAATGTATGTGTCTTATGTACAGTGTTGTACACACATTCAGTGTTGTACACACACGCGTTTATATAGGTACAGGTAATGTATGTGTCTTATGTAGTGTTGTACACACATGTTCATATAGGTAGAGGTAATGTATGTGTCTTATGTACAGTATTGTACACACACATGTTCATATAGGTACAGGTAATGTATGTGTCTTATGTACAGTGTTGTACATACACACATTCATATAGGTACAGGTAATGTATGTGTCTTATGTACAGTGTTGTACACACATGTTCATATAGGTACAGGTAATGTATGTGTCTTATGTACAGTGTTGTACACACATTCAGTGTTGTACACACACGCGTTTATATAGGTACAGGTAATGTATGTGTCTTATGTAGTGTTGTACACACATGTTCATATAGGTACAGGTAATGTATGTGTCTTATGTACAGTATTGTACACACGTTCATGTAGGTACAGGTAATGTATGTGTCTTATGTACAGTGTAGTACACACACATGTTCATATAGGTACAGGTAATGTATGTGTCTTATGTACAGTGTTGTACATACACACATTCATATAGGTACAGGTAATGTATGTGTCTGATGTACAGTGTTGTACACACACATGTTCATGTAGGTACAGGCAATGTATGTGTCTTATGTACAGTGTTGTACACACGTTCATATAGGTAGAGGTAATGTATGTGTCTTATGCACAGTGTTGTACACGCGTTCATGTAGGTACAGGTAATGTATGTGTCTTATGTACAGTGTTGTACACACACACATTCATATAGGTACAGGTAATGTATGTGTCTTATGTACAGTGTTGTACACACATGTTCATGTAGGTACAGGTAATGTATGTGTCTTATGTACAGTGTTGTACACACACACATTCATATAGGTACAGGTAATGTATGTGTCTTATGTACAGTGTTGTACACACATGTTCATGTAGGTACAGGTAATGTATGTGTCTTATGTACAGTGCTGTACACATGTTCATATAGGTAGAGGTACTGTATGTGTCGTACGTACAGTGTTGTACATATGTTCATATATGAACAAGTAATGTATATGTCGTATGTACAGTGTTATACACGTTCATGTGGGTACAGGTAATGCATGTGTCCAATGACTGTACAGAAAATTTGTTTTGTTTAACAAGACCACTAGAGCAAATTGATTTATTAATTATCAGCTATTGGATGTCAAACATTTGGTAATTTTGACATGTAGTCTTTGAGAGAAAACCTGCTACATTTTGCCATTGGAAGCAAGGGATCTTTTATATGCAGAACAGCACATACTATGACCTTTGATATAATCTGCCACAATCGATTTTCACAGTAAATCTTTAATACATACATGTAATTGTTCCTACTTTATGAATGATGAAACTGATGTAAATATGCTAGGATTTGGATTTGATTTTATGTGTACATGTAAAAGCCAACTAAAGGAGGAAGGAAATGTTTTACTGAACGACGCATTCAACAAATGTTATTTATGGTTATATTATTGCCTTTTACATATGGTTAAGGACCACACAGATATTGAGAGAGGAAACCCGCTGTCGCCACTTCATGGGCTACTCTTTTTCAATTAGCAGCAAGGGATCTTTTATATGCACCATCCCACAGACAAGACAGCAAATACCACGACCTTTGATACACCAGTCGTGGCGCACTGGTTGGACCTACTGAAGGAAATGAATATGATTGAATGGATATGTAAATTTAGCAGTTTGTACGGTCTTTCCCAGTAAACAAAACAATAAAAAGATTTTTTTTAAATCATTTAACGACACATTCATTCATTCAACTTCTTTTTGTGCTTATATCCAATTAAGGTTCAAGCATGCTGCCCATGGCAAACTCAGCTATCTGGGCTGTCTGTTGAGGACAGTGAGTTAGTTGTTAAATAGTTTGTGAGAAAGAAGAGGGGTGTATTGGTCTTACACCTAACCATTGAGTCATTAAAACTCGCTTTGGGTGGGAGCCGTTACCGGGCTGTGAACCCAGTACATACCAGCCTTATGTCCGATGGCTCAACCACAACACCACCAAGGCTGGTTAAATTAACAATACACTCAACATATTTTTATTTATGGTTATATTGCATCACTGACATATATGGTTTAGGACCTGAGATTATTAGAGAAGAAACCCACTGCTGTCCCTCCACGATCTCCTCTTTTTGATTAGCAGCAAGGGATCTTTGATATGCACCATCCAACAGACAGGATAGTGCTTACCACCATCTTTGTTACACCATTTGTTTAGTAGTAGTAGTCATAGAGTACTGGACAGAACATAAAATGTCCCAATGGGATCAGTGACAGGGATCAATCCTAGACCAGTCATGTATCAGGCTCATGATAATACGGTCAGAGTTCTAATAATCTAAGTATTTCTTCTTAAAGGTGCTATGTCAAAGTTTCAATAATGGTGGTCCTCTCCAATAACATTTATTAACTTTTGCTTTGAAACAACGTTTATACCTTCAGCTATATGCCTATAAAACTAAATGATTCCATTTACTAGTTTAAAAAAAAAACTATTTTAGGGTAGAATCTTGTGAGTGTGTCACATGCATTAAGTAGTGACATCACTGATTTGTGTGTACACATTCAACACACTAAGTTTACCCAGCATTTTTTGTGGTCAACTGATAAAAGAATTAAAGTTGGTGGCCATGCTATATTTAGCCACAAATTATTCGGGAAACCCCTCGTCGTCCAGTGCAAAGACTTTTTAAAATTATTATTATAGAGTTAATTATGGATAATGGAAAGATTATACATGGGATCGATTAATTTGTAGTTATTTATAACAAATAAATGTGAAAATAACGAAATAGGTTAGTTTCAACTTTGACATAACACCTTTAAGTTTATATAATTTTAACCAACTGTATACTATAACTGAAAGTTGATTGGTTGGTGTAAACCAATTATAACTGATGATAAGTGATGAAATTTCAAGATTCCAAACACTAATTACATACACCTTTCATATATAGATACCTGAGTTGCATGTACATGTAAGCTGTGATTAGCAGTTAAAGCTCACTCTGAGCAGGAACCATTACAGGGGTGCGAACACACAAAGTACCAAACATTACCTTAAAGTTGACGACTTAGCCTTTACACCATCGAGCTAGTTTCACACTTCACTAGCCATAGGCATTGTTCACATCCAATTACATCCGATTCTATGGCTTGCTTTTAAGTAATTCATTTATTGTTCACTCTGGGAAGTTGTCGCTATAGATTTTCCCATTTTTGTTTTTAAAATCATCTTGTAAATCAAATTTATTGGCTTTAAATGTTTTAATAGCATGTATTTAAAGATATAAATCTAAAATTACATTATAAACAGAAATTAATACTTATTTATTTGTGGAAGACACAAATTCAACATTGATAAATGATAGTTCAAATCATTAATAGTACTAATAAATAGTCTTGCAAATACACATTCTTGAAGAGAACACAACATCAAAGCTTTTGATTTATCAACCATGATATACTAGTTTTATTTATTCACTTCTTTTTAAACTAATGGCTCACACAGATGAAAGCCCACTGTTTCAATACAACATCAAGGTCTACAGACCACAGCTTTTCATATACTGTCATGATCACGATCCTGGTGCACTAGTTGGGGGTTAACTGTAATTTACCTGTGGGGGATCGAACTTGTGATCTCTTGCACCTGGTGCTAATAATCTGTTATTATTAGTTCCCTAAATCCTACTCAAATAATCCTAATTAGCTAAATCTCATGTGTGGTAATCCTAAACTGTCAACTTTGTAAAACTTCACACAACGGACATGAAGTGCAACTTGTGAGGTACCGGATAAAACATATATTTAATATATAATGTTTATTTACTGTGTGTTATTGTTGAAGATATTCACCACGTTTCACGGCCAGTGTTATTGTTTACATACACCGGGGGATTCTGTCGAGGCGTTCACACGGGCCGCAAACGTTGACCGAATTCTCCCGACCATTCGTCGACTTAAAAAAAACTTTTGCTTCTCTTGTTTTAATGAGAAAAAAAATGTTAAAATTACATCACCACACAAAAAATAAACCCCAATCCAAGCTGACCGGTGCACGGAGATATTGCATTGTTAACTTACCTGAATTATTCGACCTTCTGCACTGATGGTGGTGCCCGCAGTGGAGAATTCGCCCGTTAACTTGTAAGTGTGGGTAGTGTATTCGCCATTCTCGCCAGACTCATACAGCACTATCTCGAGTATCCCAAACTCCTGCTTTGCCATGACCGACGATAACAGAACAGTACATAGTATCGCCACTCCACTTCTCATTTTGCTACATGTTCCTCGCGCCTTCGAGGCCACATATTCCCCTTACTGTTATGCACGGGACTTTTCACAACATACCAACTCCCTCGCATGCATATCTACTCTAGATCATTGTCAGAATGGCGGCGTGCATCAAAGGACTAAAGTGTTTGTCACGTGACCCGAAGGGTTTCCCCGCCTACAGAGCACGTTGTTTTGTAGTTTTTGTGAACCCATTCAGACCCGAGAGAGAGACTTCTACGACTGTTACAGTGTTACTTTCTCTAAACACTGATTCTCGCTGTTATGAATGAGAGAGAAAAAAGTCCTCTTGTTGACTACATGGTCTACAGTAGCATTATGACCCACTTGTAAAATAAAGATGATAGATAAATATTGACACACCTGGTGATTTTCTGCCAGCGCGTATATACCACTCAAAGATTTGCGTAAAGTGACGTACCGACAAAACGGGACATTGTATACACATAAACATGCTTTGTTTCGGTACTTTTCAAATATTTCTTGACTATATATATATATATATTTTTAAATGTGCAGTTTAAAAGTAAAACACTGTCAAGAAATATTTTAGGGATGGGACCATGGGCAATACGGCAGATGGTCTAACAACCTAAAAAGAGCACTTTAATGTAACAATAATAATAATAATAATAATTATATAATATTATTATTATTATTATTATTACAATCAACATTTTAAAAACAGGCCGTATGAATCGGTGGGGGGGGGGAGGGTCAAAGTTGAGGACGAACATGTGCGTGTTTTCTTTTCTTTTTTTGTCCTACTCCATAAATATATACTACTTAAAAGAATTTAAGGGTCAAAATTTTATAACCAAATAAGTTTCAGAGTGTATTAGATTGATGATGTAAATACACCAATTTTTATTTTTATTGTTCCATATTTACAAAAAACCACAAATAAACGTCACTGTATACAAGAAAGTCACATGACATGCTGTCAAAGTTGAAGGTTGTCAAACATGGATTTTACACATTAGAACATTCGTTTAATAGTGTGTGAATCCACCCCTGGCGCGAATACACTCGGCACATCGTTGCCTCATGCTGTTGATCAGACGTCTGAAGAACTCTTGGGGAATGGCCTGCTACTCTGCCATAAGAAGTTAACCCAGATCATGAAGGTTGGCCGGAGGGGCATGGTTATCCCGAACTCTCCTGCCTAATTCGTCCCAGGCGTGCTCTATTGGGGCCAAGTCAGGCGAATATGCTGGCCAATCCATCCTGGCGATACCTTGTTGTCTGAGAAAGTCCGTTACCACCCTGGCGCGGTGGGGTCTGGCATTGTCATCCTGCAGAACTTCCCCGCCGCCAATCTGCTGAAGACCTGGGAGAACCAACGGCCGGATAATCTCATTCAGATAGCGGATTCCATTCAGATTGCCATCCACCACATAGAGAAGGGTCCTGTGGTGGATAGAGATGCCGCCCCACACCATGACGCTGCCACCACCGAACCGGTGACGTTGTCAAACGTTAACGTCAGCAAAGCGCTCCCCAGGACGTCTGTAGACACGAACCCGACCGTCGTTGAACTGGAGACTAAACCTGGACTCATAAGTGAACATCACTCGACCCCACTGAACACGTTGCCACCGCAGATGAAGCGTGCACCAGTGACGTCTGGCCGTTCTGTGACGTGGTAGGAGTGGTGGTCGAACAGCCTGGCGACGGCAGCGTAGATTATTAGCTCTCAAGACGATTGCGTATGGTTTGATCAGACACTCGAGTTCCAGTCGCAGTCCGCAGATTGTCACGTAATCGGCGTGCAGTGGTTGTGCGTTAACGTAGAGCCATATTGGTGATGTAGCGATCCTCTCTATTTGTAGTGCTTCGGGGTCTTCCCGAACGTGGACGATTTCGAACAGAATGTGTTGCTTGGTACCGTTGCCACAGTCGGCCAACGACAC
The DNA here is from genome assembly GCF_016097555.1 of Gigantopelta aegis. Taxonomy (NCBI): domain Eukaryota; kingdom Metazoa; phylum Mollusca; class Gastropoda; order Neomphalida; family Peltospiridae; genus Gigantopelta; species Gigantopelta aegis. The sequence continues at coordinate 91,964,425 of NC_054701.1, forward strand.
TCTGACTGACACCAAGTCTCAGAGCAACATTTCTTTGCGTATTGCCATCCTGAAGCCAAGCAATAGCCCTTCCTCGATCTTCGATAGTCAGTTGAAGTCGTACCATTGTCGAATTTGGAGTGTGCACCGTACACGAACGCAAGCTCCAATTATACGGAAATTCAGCATTGGGAACATGGAATACACGTGCAAAGCGTGCAAATGAAGCGCTTTGTGAAAAAGCAAGTTATGGGCACTTAGCAGACCTTTCGCTTTCACCCTAATTTACGTGCAAATGTAAGCATGTTTTCGCCATTAGAACTAGTCGACAGTGTCAATGACAGTGGATTTTAATTCATTTATGGGTTGCTTAGACCCACTTTCGTCAAAATGGAACAATACCATGCGTGACATTATGGTCTAGCTAATATAATTGACATTCAGAAAATAATGTCGAAAATATCGTCTGACCCTTAAATTCTTTTGAGTAGTAGATTAAAAAGTGGCTTTGGTCACATCACTAGTGGTTGTGCCCCCATCCCTCCAGATATCGTTCCTACGGGCCAGCTGAAAGGAAGGGGTACTTTTTATGGGGGACGGGGCGCCCTGGTCCCCTTCCTTGGACCCGCCCTCGCATACTACGATCAGTTGGATTGAATTATAACTGAATTAGCATTTTTAAGTAGTCTTTCGTGTGGGTATATATTTATTTATATAGATCGAATATTTCTATATTTGTATATCCTATACACATTAGTTTTCCTATATCAACTACTTTATTAACGCAACTGGTTTGTTTTTATATATCTAGCTTTATATAGCCTCCATGTAATTACCTTTTCTGCACCAAGTCAAAATATGCCGAAGTCCACTGTAAACGCACCAACCAATGTTCAGTTGTTGTTATCGTATGTCTAAGTTTTTTTTTAAAGCAAACAGTAACACTGAGGTGAGAGAAGGAGAGAAAAAGCAGGTCTCTGATCAGACCAAAGTTCCACAATTGATGTGGTGATGCGGCTTTTTTCTTCTTCGTTTATCTCAATTTTGTTTTTAAAAGCATGGATTGCACAGAAAAGGAAATTAAAGGGCATATTTAAATTGAAATCAGAATGCACGTCCTAGTTCATGCGCGATAAAAATAATATATATATATACTCTTCAAAAAAAGAAACGCAAAAGCGTACAAATGGGTTATAACTCCGATTTTATGTTTCCTACCGGTTCATGCTTTGTGAATATAAGGTCATTGCATGTCCCAAACACATTCCCACGGTTACATTCGATAAAACGCAGCTACTGTACAATAAAGTTCCAAAATGTGAATATTCGCAAAAACGCAGCCACGTGCAAACCATGTCACCACTGCACGTGCGTTGTCTGCACGTGCAACATGAACACCGACAGTATAAAAGTGCAGGGTGTTCGCTTGCCTGGCCTCTGTATCTGGCCGACAGTTGACAATCCAGGACATGCCACGTCTCAGTGAACCGCAGAGAAACAATGCCATCGGCCGACTAGACGCAGGCGAATCCAGAACGGCCGTTGCCAGGGCATTCCATGTGTCCCCAAGCACCATCTCCAGACTGTGGGACCGTTACCAGCAACATGGATCAACACGTGACCTCCCTAGATCCGGTCGACCACGGGTCACTACCCCCGGGCAGGACCGCTACATCCGGGTACGCCACCTTCGGGAACGATTGACTACTGCCACCTCCACAGCCGCAGCAATACCAGGTTTGCGCAGGATATCCGACCAGACCGTACGGAACCGCCTACGTGAGGTAGGAATTCGTGCCAGACGTCCAGTTCGAGGTGTCATCTTAACACCACAACACCGTCGACTCCGACTGCAGTGGTGCCAGATTCATCGACAATGGCCTCAACTGCGATGGAGACAGGTGTGGTTCAGTGACGAGTCCCGATTTCTGCTCCGACGTCATGATGGAAGATGTCGCGTGTATAGGCGTCGTGGTGAACTGCGTGCAGGAAGTGGACAGATTCGGCGGGGGTAGTGTCATGGTGTGGGCAGCCATCTCACACACTGGCAGAACTGACCTGGTCCACGTGCAGGGCAACCTGAATGCACAGGGCTACATTGACCAGATCCTCCGGCCACACATCGTTCCAGTTATGGCCAACGCCAACGCAGTGTTCCAACATGACAACGCCAGGCCTCACACAGCACGTCTCACAACGGCTTTCCTACAGAACAACAACATTAATGTCCTTCCTTGGCCATCGATATCACCGGATTTGAATCCAATTGAGCATCTATGGGACGAGTTGGACCGACGCCTCCGACAGCGACAACCACAGCCCCAGACCCTGCCCGAGCTGGCAGCAGCCTTGCAGGCCGAGTGGGCCACCATCCCCCGGGACGTCATCCGTACTCTGGTTGCTTCAATGGGCAGGCGGTGCCAGGCAGTTGTCAACACACGCGGAGGCCACACCCGGTATTGACTCCAGATGACCTTGACCTTGGTGGTGTGTCCTATCACTTACTCACAATGGACTAGAGTGAATTGTGAACAATCCTGCAACATTTGGTAATTATCGGACTCACCATTCAATAATTAAATCAATTCTCCAAATGTTACGACAATGTGGTTTTGCGTTTCTTCTTTTGAAGAGTATATATTGACGCGCTTGGGTCAAAATTGACGCGCGCGCTGATCAGAGACCAGAAATTTATTTTGTTTGGCCTAACACTTAAACACAAACTGATGCGTTTTGAATGGAGTTCAGTATAATATTAAAAGTAAATAAACCACATATACAATTAATTTGTACACATGCATGTTGTTCTCTCTCTGTCTGTCTCTCTCTCTCTGTCTGTCTCTCTCTCTCTGTCTCTCTCTCTCTCTCTCTCTCTCTCTCTCTCTCTCTCTCTCTCTCTCTTTTTTCTCTCTCTCTCTGCGTGTATGAACCAGTTACAGGACTAAAAGACGAGTTGAGAATCTGAGACACGTCTCTATTGCCGCCAGTGTTCAATCAACCTTTAACAGTGTCCTTAAACGTTCGTACCGATCTGCTGTCCACCTGTGGCCGTGTTTGAAACTGTAACCCTTGTGACCGAGTTTAATCCTGCAGCATGGAAACAAAGTGGGTCTCGGCAGACAGTGATCCGGACACTTCCAAGAGAACGCTTATTTGTATGTACAAGATGCTTTTGTCCTCGTACCGTAAAACGCCTTGTTTTTTCGCAACATACATAAAGTTAAAGTTTGTAATTGGTTTTGATAAATAACAACATCACTAAAACACATTGATTTATTAATCATCGGCTATTGGATGTCAAACATTTGGTAATTTTGACATACAACTGCTTAAATGGAAGTTGTATATTAGCGGTATTTGCTTATTAAAATATGTGGAAAACATGTTTTGTTTTGTCAATAGAAGGGGACCCCCTCAACTTCCTGGATCCGCGCCTGAATATTTTCGGCTTTTACAGGTTGTTTTTTTTAAATCGTTAACGTACGCATTTTTTTTTTTACAGCTTCTTGCTTACAGTACTTATCAAATTTGATAAATTCCAAATGTTTCTAGTCGTCCTGATATATATATATATATATATATATATATATATATATAGAGAGAGAGAGAGAGAGAGAGAGAGAGAGAGAGAGAGAGAGAGAGAGAGAGAGAGAGAGAGAGAGAGAGAGAGAGAGAGAGAGAGAGGTTATTACCAATGTTTTTCGGTATCGTCAATATCATATATTAGGAATAAAAATTGTATTATGCGAGCCTCTGGAAGATAATTGCAGTTGAACCTGTTAAGCAACCACCCAAGTCGTGCTGGGGTGTCGTTAAACATTCATTCATTCATTCATACATTCATTCGGCCACCAAAGGGTTCTGGGAGTATTAAAAAGTGGCCTTTTAATACGGGTAGCCGCTAGAGCAGGTTTGATTGTCAAGTACCTTTTTACAATACAGACATGACAGCACATACCACGGTAGTAATCATTAGCCTGAGGCACTGGATGGGAGAGGAAAACCGAATGGACCACGGATCCTACAAATCTTAATAATCACATATACATGTATATATGTACGCCGTACTTAAACACTATTTTCATATATTTACCATTTGTTACACCCAATGGCCGTTGTGCATTTTTGTGCTGGGGTGTCGTTAAACATTTATTCATTCATTCCGTACTTAAATTATTGCTGGGTATTGCGCTCGGGTGCCGTAAAACTTTGAATTCATTCATGCATTCATTAAATCAATCACTCACTCATTCTATTACAACGGACTCAAAGATGTGTATATGTTATTTTAGTTCATTATTAATGTATAAATATGGTAGGCCTGGTTTGTGTTTTGTAGGTCCAACTAATGAGCTACTCTCGGCCTACTAAATTCCAAACCTAAAATTGCGCCTAATTTCCTTCATCAAAAATGCGCACCCATTCCTACGGGACATTCCAGATTCCACAGCACCATACCAGGGCCGTAGCTAGGATTTTTTGTTGGGGGGGGGGGGGGGGGGGGCAACTGAGTAGTTAATAGTCTAAAACTCCGTAAACAGTTAAGAAGAGAATTTTCTTTAGGTTTCTATAATGCTTTCCGGATTTTTTCGGGGGGGGGGGGGGGGGGGGGGGGGGGGCCTTGCGCCTTGCGCCCAGGACAGGCGTGCGCTACAACAGCTTGCTCTGAACATGCACGTTAAACAATTTAGTCCTGGTCCTTGTTTCGCAATAGTAAACCATGTAATATGCTGTATGGTGCCAGAGCCAAATTGCAACTTTAAAGGTAAGGTCAACTCAAACAAGAGCCTTACTATGTGTTGGAAAGATGCATACCCGGACCACCAACACATACTGACACTTTAGCAAATGAAAAACGCGTAATTTTAGAGTTAATAAAAAAATCATGATTACTCCTGCTAACTGGGGGCAGCCATTTTGTTTCGTTTTTGTGACGTCCGGTGGGATACTAGTAGCTTGGGGCGAAGTGACGTCAGCTCCTGACCATATCCTGTATGTACAGTGTAAACAAAAGCAGTAATTTTCGACAAGGCGCTTCTCTTTGATCAACCTGACTTGTAAAACAGCATAAATGACGTAATATTATAATAAACTATTTAACTAAATATATTTCAAGTTGCATTAACGGACCAAAATGGGGTTATAGTATTTTTCTCTGTTAAATAATCCAAAGGAAAAATGTACAAAATTAGGCCTAATGATATGCTACGTTGGAGCAAAAACGACAACCCACGATACCCAAGTGATAATTTTCTTTTCTTTGGAACTACGTAATTGGTCAGTTCTGTGGTTTTAGATGGAAAAGTCTACTTAATCAATAGTTTTACAGAACTATTTACAGTAATAAACCATGTCCATTACCATTTTAGGGGCGATAGGTAATATTCCACAATACCGGTATGTATTTTTGTGTCTAGACAGCCAGCGTCAATTAATTGGCTCGTCTAGTTACCAATCAAATACACACCTGCCAATCAGGAATCACAGGTAGAAGCAACTACCAGCATAGACCAATTAACTAAGAAAACACTCCGTGTATCATTTCAGTACGTAGGTTAATGCATGGGCAAAACATTGTTAATTGGTTCGACTTGTTGTGTAGCCACTTTGATAATGGTATTTTATTTTGTATTGAAAACTAACATATATAGTGCTGGATATACTTATTGCTGGCTTACTGGGATGTGTATTATTACAGAACATTGCAATGTATGACTATTTATCATCCCGCAAAAACCAGGTAGATTGTGTTTCTCTAGTTCTAAGGCTCATTCCTGACGTTACGCGTTTATTATGTAACCACCAGCTCGCCAGAGGGCGTACTCACTGAGATGGTACAAAATGGCTGCGCCCGTTATATATAATAGCCGTCACATTTAACCGTTTTATTAATTAACTATACGATTATACGTGTTGATATTAAGCAATAATGTGCATTATATATCGCTGAATATGCATACCAGGCCAAATGCCTTGATTGTCCTCTCCTTTAACTATACGATTATACGTGTTGATATTAAGCAATAATGTGCATTATATATCGCTGAATATGCATACCAGGCAAAATGCCTTGATTGTCCTCTCCTTTAACTATACGATTATACGTGTTGATATTAAGCAATAATGTGCATTATATATCGCTGAATATGCATACCAGGCCAAATGCCTTGATTGTCCTCTCCTTTAACTATACGATTATACGTGTTGATATTAAGCAATAATGTACATTATATATCGCTGAATATGCATACCAGGCCAAATGCCTTGATTGTCCTCTCCTTTAACTATACGATTATACGTGTTGATATTAAGCAATAATGTACATTATATATCGCTGAATATGCATACCAGGCCAAATGCCTTGATTGTCCTCTCCTTTAACTATACGATTATACGTGTTGATATTAAGCAATAATGTACATTATATATCGCTGAATATGCATACCAGGCCAAATGCCTTGATTGTCCTCTCCTTTAAAGGGACAGACCTTAGTTCAACCCATGAAAATGCAGAGTAAATTTAGTTAATCTATAAACATGTGACACATTTTTATAAAGTTACAACTGAGTGAAACATGAGTCTGTGACTTTGAAATGGTGAAATACCCTCTACAAATAGACTAAAACTCCACTCCATAACAGTTACATCTCAGACGCACGTGCGTTTTTAAAAATGTGAGAAATGCATTTTGTGATATTAAAAACACCAGGATGACCAAAACCACTTTGAATGTATGGAAATGGCTAATCTAAACAATAAAATCTATGTAAAGTATGATTTCAGTTATCAAAAAACGGCTCTAATTGTAAAAAATGCCTTAGTGTTTAAAAACTAGGGTATGTCCCTTTAATCAAATTCACACACCAATCGTATTTCCCTACTTCGACGTTTGACGACGAGGCGGAATTGAGCTCAGTTGGTCGATTAATGTGCTTGCATCGTAGGATCGAATCACTCCAGTTAGATAGATAACAATTTAACGTGTCCATATACCACTAGGGTTTCGAACACGCCCATCCAGAGTCCGACCTCCGATAAGATCGGTGGCCTGACTCGGGATGAGGGGAGGATAGAGTTGAAAATGGGCAGAATTTTGAAGATAGCTATTAGTAAAAAAAAGTTAATAGAATTAAAAAAAAAAAAAAAAAAAAAAAAAGTTACAAGCCAAAAATAACAAGAATTGACTGCTCGGCCGAATATTTATATAATTTGGAGCATTTTAGATGGACAGTCCAAAAATAAATAAGAGAAAGGAGAGACTATTTAATAATATTAAAAAAAAGAGAATAATTTCGACATATAATTTTGAACGGAGGTCTAAAAGTTTAAAGTCCAATCTAAATGGTCCGGGCCGGGGGGGAGGGGGGGGGGGGGGGGACGTGTGAGTTTACGGTGGGCGGAATTTGGAATACGAATTTAGTAGTTAGGTCAAAGACCTAAAGCCAAAATGAGCTCATTCATACAACTCATGTCTGGACAAAAATTTAAGTCCAAAGAACAAAATTAAACTGCTCGACCGAAAGGGTTTTAAGGTGATTTGAGCAATTTAGACGGGCTGCCAAAATAAAGTGCGTCGGACTGTTTACAAAAAAAAAAAAAAAAAAAAAAAAAAAAAATTAAAGTCCAACTGAACCCTTGGAACGGTTGGCGACTACGGGGACGAGATGAAGTGCTTAGCGTTGAACTGTGGCACCAGTTTCCTCTAACGGTGGGCTAGCAAGGTCTTAGCTAGCTCGACGTAATGGGCGCCGGCGATGATCTTCAGTACTCTGTGGCCCCTGCGTGTGCTGTAATCTCACCGTGGTGCAGGGGTGTAACATTCTCTTTTAGAATGGCCAATACAGCACAAAATTGAAGTTTTGAGTAAAATTCAGTATCCGTAAAATTCTGTGATATTTGTGTTTTTGCACAGTTCTTTACACTGATTTTATTTATATCTTGAATTTTTATATTGATCATCACCTTGTTTGTTTCCATTACCATAGTTTGACACCCAATAGCCGATGTATTTTTCGTGCTGGGGTGTCGTTAAACATTCATTCATTCATTCATTCATTCAGTACTCTGTGGATGGTGTAGTTGTCCATGTCTTCGAAGAGTATTCCCTGTCTTCAGAGATCATCTCGGCGCGACGTCACCACAAGTCCAAACTTCCCGTCTTGTAGTTCCATGGCGTGGATGGCACACTCAACTCCGTCAGGAAACTTAAAGTTGCCCTCAAGAATGCCTCCCGGCAGTGAGCTGGTGTCCGAGGTGTCCCCGACCAAGTATCTAGCGTACTGGCCCTTGATCTTGGAGATGGTTAGGCTCCAGGCGGCGTCCCTGCCCCGGGCGGTCGCGGAAGGCCGGGCCTTGGCTGGCTGGTCACTACTCGGTGGGGTGGCGGCCTTCCGCTTCGCAGCAGCGCCATCCATAGGGGTCTTGGCGGAGCCCCCCGGGGGGTGGGAGACTCGACGCCGACCGCCTCGAAGGGGTTGGAACGGGAGACGTACGCCGTGGAGTTTCGCAGATCGCCGTGTCCAACTGCGGCGTCGACTGGTCCACTGGCTCAGTCTGTTCAGAGTTATCTGCGTCGGCTGGCACTGGTTAGTCGGGTCCCGGGGGTGGGGGCGGCGACGCAGACAGGACCGCCGCTGGCGGTTGAGCCGCCAGTTTAGGTCCCCCCTGAACCATCCCTGGTGCAGGTTTCCTCTTCCTCCTTCCTCTTTCCTTCCTCTTCGTCGTGTTTGTTACCGCGTCGCCATACACCAAAGTCACGGTTGCCAGTGAACCATGACTGGTATATTAAAGGCCGTGGTATGTGCTGTCCTGTCTGTGGAAAAGTGCACAAAGTGGCCATAAAAGATCCCTTGCTACTAATATAAAATGTAACCAGTTTTCTCTAAGACTATATGTCAGAATTATCAATGTTTGACATCCACTAGACGATGATTAATAAATCAATGTGTTCTAGTGATGTTGTTACACAAAACAAACTTTTAACTTTTTTGGCGTTTAACGAAACATTTTTTTGTTTGTTGGAGATAACCTTCATTTATCGTCAGTATTCAAGTGTTGACATTTTAAAAATTGTAATATCCCATCTGACACCGGTGACAATGTCCTTTGATGTTCGCCGCCGCTCAATCAAACAGGTGACAGTAATGCCAGCGCTTATTGTAAGAAGTCCTTAGGATAATAGACGCCAATAAAGCTACAAGTTGATGGAGTTGCCATACTCCAGATACTTCCTTTAAACTACCTAGTAAAAAGGCCCCCTCGTTTTGCCATGCGACCGGCATTGAGGAAAGCGATATATCAAAGGGAGATTTTTTACCTGAGGGGGAAAGCTACGTGTCCAGCATGTTTTATTGAAATCTTTGAAGTTCTGATTTCCACAATGTATGTTTTGCCGTGTCTGATGAAGACGGCGCAGGGTAGAAAGGATTGACCGTGTGTCGGAGCTGTTTTCATCTCCGTGTTATTGAGCCGACGTCTTTTGAACTGATTTAATTTGACATCTTCATTACATCTTTAACAGACGGCTTGGCACACACTGTTTAAGTCTCATCGAACAAAGTAATGCTTTGAAGAAAGAACAAAAAAATAGGAGGAAAAGAAGATGAAAACGAGCATCATAAAAAAGGTTTAAGTGTTGTCCTGTCGAAATTATGCACAGGTAAAAAAAAAAAAAAAAAAAAAAAAAAAAAAAAACCTAACACACACACATAAATAAATAAATGTTAAATATAATAATAAACTAACAAATAATAAAAGAAAATAAATAAAAAAGTAAATAGGCTAAATATACCTTCCTTTTATGCGTTAAAAATGTGTTGATGGGTTATAAGGAGTCTGTCTTGGTATGTGGTGGTGGTCTGTCTTGTACTCTACCGGTTGTTCCGTAATTACGGAGGGCTCGGGTTATATGGAGTCTGTCTTGGTGTCTGGTGGTGGTCTGTCTTGTACTCTACCGGTGGTTCCGTAATTACGGAGGGTTCGGGTTATAAGGAGTCTGTCTTGGTGTCTGGTGGTGGTCTGTCTTGCACTCTACCGGTTGTTCTGTATCGCTCCCATGGTCTGTTAATGACTGACTGACTGTGTTTGTCCAGCCTGGAGCATCCCTATGACTCTCCCCTGCGCGTGCTGTAACCTCGCCGTGGTGCAGGGGTGTAACATTCTCTTTGAGAATGGCCAATACAACACAAATTGAAATTTTGAGTAAAAGTCAGTATCTATCTGTGATATTTGTATTTTTGCACAGTTCTTTACACTGTTTTTATTTAAATCTTGAATTTTTATATTGATGTTGATCATCACCTTATTTGTTTGCATTACCATAGTTTGACACCCAATAGCCGATGTATTTTTTCGTGCTGGGGTGTCGTTAAACATTCATTCATTCCCTATGACTCTAGGACGTTCATCCAATGTCAGTCGGCGCATTGTTACAATTCTGCAAGTGACTGAGCAATCACAATGCCCACAACCTTTTATGCTCAAAATGTGCACGTGCAGCATATTTTAAGCGGTTGAAGTACAAATTGAGATACTGGTGAAAATCCATTCCTACCCCCTTTTGTATTCGATTGCGAAGGAAATAAACACAATTGGTGACTTGAAACATTACATCACATGTTTATGATCGATAATGATTTGGCTACACTGTGTTTAAATTGTATATAAATATCCTAAGTATAATAACATGTTAATGTTAAAATATTTCAATATCCCCTACTTTTTGTGAGCAGTATATAACACTATGATCAGTGGCGTAGGCAGGATTTTGTAGGGGGGGGGGGGGGGGGGGGGGGACCTGGCTGCCAAGTAAACAATGATATCGAGTACGCCATTGATCACACCTGGGGGGGTCATGGCCCCCCCCCCCCCCCCCACCGGCTACGCCACTGACTATGATTAACTATAATTAACATTTAACAGCGTTGATATAACTAAAAGTAAAAACGTATCGCACTATGATTACGGTACAAATTCAATGTATCCGTAATTCGCATGCGTATACCTATATAGGGCCGACGTAATTTATAATGCGTAGAATGATCGGATACGTCTATGCATACTTTCTAGTCTTCGGTCCGAACATTCGATTATTAGCTCGGTAATTGGCTATTCGAAATATTCGAATAGCCGTAGCTAGGATTTTATTTATTTATTTTTATTTATTATTATTATTATTATTATTAATAATTTTATTTAATTTTTTTTTTTTTTTTTTTTTTTTTTTGGGGGGGGGGGGGCAACTGAGTAGTTAAGTCTAAAACTCCTTTTCTTTTAAGTTTCTATAATGCTTTCCGAAATGGGGAATATCTTCACTTATCTTTATTTGTCAATTTCAAATCCTATAAAAAAGAATTTAAACTAATATCTGCGATCAATTCACATAACAGTTGTTTTTCGAATACTATAAACTTTTCTAGGGCCAACTTTATATATTAATTTTTATTCAAAACGAAATTTTAATTCGAAAACTATTTGACGAGATTATCGTACCAAAGTACTGTATATCTAAATTGCTTACGTCAAATGTAAGATTACGCGGAGTCATACAGTCACATTACAGTGTGCACATTGTTTTTTCGGTTCATACTTGCATGAACCAAAAAATAATTGCGGTCAATTCTTAAATGTAACAATATTATAGAACTAATACTAGCGTGTTTAAAATGAAAGACACGCTATTTTCGTGTAATGCACCATTATTGAAAAACCTAGCTTTATTATTATTATTATTATTTAATTTAGTCTTGTGAACTTGTGAAATCAATGTTTCTTCATCGCACCTTCTAGCTATTTTGATTACCTACCCGGCGTTCATTGTTATCGATAGATATTCATTAATTGTTGACGTCTGTTTTTGTCATGTAGTTAACCATGCATTTGCATTCTCCTCTTGTTACATATTAGTGTAAGGAATCCGAGTGTTGTGAAATAAATCCACCCGAATCCGTTCAGTCAGCAGTTCAAAGTGCGTCTCGAAATCATTTAGAGCTGTGCACAACCCGGTACCGGCTTCAACCCAGAGCGAGTTCTTAAGTGCTCAATTGATAGGTGTAAGGCCACTACATCCTCTTCTCTCTCACTAACCAACTAACAACTAACCCACTGTCCTGGACAGACAGCCCAGATAGCTGAGGTGTGTGCCCAAGATAGCGTGCTTGAACCGTAATTGGATATAAGTACGAAAATAAGTTGAAATGAAATGTCAGAATACAAAAAAAACAACAAAATGTTAAGTGTTCTGGTGGTTGTCTATACGAGTTCCTGGCGCACATTTGTTTTGATCATACTGGTTTAGTGTTTTTGATATTTTGATATTTATAATTCGGTTTTTATAATTTTGAGAAGTCAAAATATATAGCTAGATTAGCTTACCAGTCACTGTTGCATTATGATTTTTATTAGGGTTTTTTTTTTTTTGTCGTAACTTGCTTTTTGGGGGTTATTAAAAGTGTATTACACAATTCAAACTATAAAATAATCCCTTAATATGATTAGTCAGTTGTTGTTCAGTTTGTATTCGAATATTCGCTCGTCATTTTTATCGAATATTCGAATATCATTTTCAGGTCGAATACCGAGCACTAATATTTAGGATGCATAAATGGAATCTATACATATCTGTTTCCTAAAATTTTTAACTCTTAAACCGCGGTCAATGCATCAATTTGCAGAGTTTATTTTTTCTCATTTGTATTACCCACTAACATTTATTTGAAATAATTATGGGTATGCTGCATGTTTTTCATGACAGTTCGTGTTTTATATGCATAATGGTTATAAAAAAAATGAAATATAAAACAAAATCTTCATTATACAATTATTTATATATGCACACGCGCGTTAACTTTATTACTGTTATACATTTTAAGATAATGATTCTAGGAACTCCAGCCTTGACAATGTCAATAATCTGAGGCAAGTTTAAAAAAAAACGAAACCCCCCACCACCCCCACCTAAAAACAACGAATCCCCCCAAACCCGATAGTCCGGTTTGTTCTGTAGACCGTGGTCCAGACGTGCTTGTCTGCAGCGGAAATGGGGGGTTGACATTGAGCGTGTTTGACCTTGGAGTGCCCGACTCTGAAAACATTGACAGACGACATGTCTATATTGACGACCCGAAACGTGAATGGATTCCAGTTCCCATTCACCAGCCTTGGTAATATCTGATGAGTAATACAAGAGGGACCTTGAAAACCGTCGATACATGAAAGTTCTGCTGACGACTTCAAGAACAGAGCACATAACGGTAAAAGTATTACCGTAGAAGAATAAAAACAAAAAAGTTATGTTTTGAATGGTTCCAGTTGGAATTTATAAGATTTTTATTTCTTCAATAATATTGCATTTAGATAAACAGAAAACAATATTTAGAAGGATTCTTTTACTAATTCTGTTGCTGCAAAAAGGAATCGTGAATTGCCTTAGGGAAAACAGAGATTTTTCATGAATTGTTTTGGTGCAAACAGGAATCCTTCGTAAATTGTCTTAGGGCAAAAAGGAATCTTTCGTAAAAAAAAATTATGATAAAAAATTAATCATTCGCGAATTGTCTTGGGGCAAAAATTTATCTTTCGTGAATTGTTTTAGGGCAAAAAGTAAATCTTTCGTGAATTGTTTCAGAGCCAAAAGGAATCTTTCGTGAATTGTTTTGGGTTCAAAATAAAAGAAAATATTTCGTAATATTTTATGAGAAAAGGGAATCTTTAAGGAATTATTTTTGGGCAAAGATGAATATTTAGTGAACTGTTTTAGTGCAAAGCAATCGTTTTCAACTACAGTACTGAAGCCTGTTTCTAGCTGGCAGATATATGGCCAACTAGATGGAGATAAAGAGAACGTATTGCGTGTCTGCTAGAGAGATATATACAACTGTCTGAGGTTATCCTTGGCGAGTATCAAACACAAAACTTGTATTTTGAGGGATGGGATACTTGCTAATAAGAAAACGGATATAACAATTTATCGTATTCCATAACACCGTCCATGTTCGTGCGTTTTGGAATTGTTGAACGGTCTCACATGAAAACAGAAAAAAAAAAAGGAAAACATTTTTAAAAAAATTTTTTATCTGGTGTACGATATACTATTTACAGACTTATGAACAAAAATAGTTTTCACGTATGCGATCTCCTTTGTTAGCTGACAAGTTCAATGTTTTAAAGACTTGAAGTCAGAGTGCATCAAGTATATAGGTTATCAACAATAATTCAGAATGCTGGTGGGTTTTGTTTTTTTCGGGGTTTTTTTTCTACATTTTTAGCATTCTTTGATGGTTTTCTTTCGAACTCGTTTTCCCACATTTTTCAAAGTGAAACGGTTGATATTCTTAAAAATGCGAATATCTTCATCAGTAAATATTTCGAAGTTGTTAAGAGCAGAGCAGTTACCTGAAACATCACACCAAGCCAAGTTATCGGATTATATTCCGAAAGTCTGGCTACTGGTAGATGCCAGCTTCGGTGGCGTCTTGGTTAAGCCATCGGACATAAGGCTGGTAGGTACAGGGTTCGTAGCTCGGTACCGGCTCCCACCCAGAGCAAGTTTTAATGACTCAGTTGATAGGTATAAGGATGATCAGACGCCGATGGAGAATGGGGACGAATAAAGGAATGTCGACTCAAGAGCACACAACGACAGTGTTAAGTATTATTTCACATACTGGGTGTCAGCTGTATCCATAGGCGTACGCGCTCCCATTTTGTTTTAAGGTAAACTGGTTTTTGCCCGAATTAAACGAAAATGCCCGAATCTGGTCAACAACATTTATTCATATTATTAGCATTAGTGCAAAACAGCTATATAGAGTTTCAAACGAATCACTACTATACGACGCATTTTTACATGGATTACAACTAGTTTTGCGGGTAGAATGATGGTAATACGTGGTACAAAGGTTACTCTTCGATTAATTAGCAGCAATGGAACTTTTATATGCACCATCTCACAGACAGGATAGTACATATCACGGCCTTTGTTACACCAGTCGTGGAGCACTAGCTGCAACGAAAAATAATCCAATGGACCCACCGACGGGGATCGATCCTAGCTCACACAGAGAAGTGTTTTTGCCAACATGTAACCCAGTGGAAAAGCGCTCGCCTGATGCGCGGTCGGTCTAGGATCGATCCCAGTCTCTGAGCCCATTTCTCGTTGCAACCAGTGCACCACGACTGGTATATCAAAGGCTGTGGTATATGCTATCCTGTCTGAGATGGTGCACATAAAATATCTTATAACCACCGAGTTTCCACTTTAAGACTGTCAGAATTACCTGACATCCAATAGTAGATGATAAATAATGTGCTATAGTGGTGTCGTCAAACAAAACACTTTCTTTTTCTTGCCAACTTCTTGGCCAATAAAATAAGCAACAGTTTAAGCTTTTAATCAAGATAAAAAAAAAGAAGACTAGTGCAACACTGTATGCCTGCGTTTTCTTTTACCGTGTAATGGCAGATGACAAGAGCCTCTTAACACTATACTATTACGGTGTTTTGATCTGGGCCCCGTTCAACGAAGCGTTCTTAGCGCAAAACTACCTCATCTTAGGGCTAAGATCGTTGATCTGAATTTTTGTTGTTGACCACCCCCTAATTACTTTAAACCTGGTACAACCCTGTAACCAGTTATGAATTTCAAACACTGCAAGAGACCGATATTTCACCGGCATGTTAGCTTCCTTAACAGGTATCCCTAAGAGATTTTTTTTTTTTTTTTTTATCAGTCTAAACTATTGGGACTTAAAAACAATTCTAGGAAGCCGTCTATGTATGCGATGAATTCAAGTGGGGGGGGGGGGGGGGGGGGGGGGGGGGGGGAGAAAGAGAGGAGTCGAATGCTCGGCGAGGAGCGGTTCAAATATTGACGAACCCTGCTCCATATTGATGAGGCGGACACATCAAAGGCGACACGGCGAGGCGAGATGGGCGTGATTGGCGATCTGGCCGTCAGGTACCTGGTGTCGCTCACTGTTAGATCACCAAATTTGTTTTCAACATGCCACATCGATCGTCCCCAATCGAACATTACGTGAGGAGCCATGTCACGACGTGTTTGACGTTTTCCCCGGATAAGAATAGTTTGTAACCTTCCATCGAACGAGCAACTATTCGCCAACAAAGAATTTGATTGTTGGAAGCATCACACCTCGGGTGTAAACGGGCCATCATTATCTGGTGGTATTTATAATTAATTGCAGAGTGGGCGTGGCGATCTATTCTGTACATTGTGTAACACTGATGGTTCCGCCTATTTTAATCAGTCAGATAGAATTTTGAATGAAAGAATACGTACACATTTTGCAGTGACAACGTGAATCAAACAGCCTAATAATATACATTGTAGTTTTAAAGCGAATTTAATTTGCTCCCCATTACTCCAATTCAAGTCGCCAACTATACTCGGACAAAGAAGTTTAGTAATTTGATAAAAAGTTTTTTTTAATAAAAACTTGTGACTTTCAAAGTGAAAATGGACAGTGGATTTAATTGATGCATCATTTGTTAGTATTTATAAGTAACACCAACAGGAGATTTTGAATACAAAATGAAATGCGTAACTCTCACGTCATTGAATACAGCTTGTATGTTAAAGTAAAATGCAATAGTACCAAATTGCTAAACTATACTCTTCAAAAAAAGAAACGCAAAAGGCAAAAGGGTACAAATGGGTTATAACTCCGATTTTATGTTTCCTACCGGTTCATGCTTTGTGAATATAAGGTCATTGCATGTCCCAAACACATTCCCACGGTTACATTCGATAAAACGCAGCTACTGTACAATAAAGTTCCAAAATGTGAATATTCGCAAAAACGCAGCCACGTGCAAACCATGTCACCACTGCACGTGCGTTGTCTGCACGTGCAACATGAACACCGACAGTATAAAAGTGCAGGGTGTTCGCTTGCCTGGCCTCTGTATCTGGCCGACAGTTGACAATCCAGGACATGCCACGTCTCAGTGAACCGCAGAGAAACAATGCCATCGGCCGACTAGACGCAGGCGAATCCAGAACGGCCGTTGCCAGGGCATTCCATGTGTCCCCAAGCACCATCTCCAGACTGTGGGACCGTTACCAGCAACATGGATCAACACGTGACCTCCCTAGATCCGGTCGACCACGGGTCACTACCCCCGGGCAGGACCGCTACATCCGGGTACGCCACCTTCGGGAACGATGGACTACTGCCACCTCCACAGCCGCAGCAATACCAGGTTTGCGCAGGATATCCGACCAGACCGTACGGAACCGCCTACGTGAGGTAGGAATTCGTGCCAGACGTCCAGTTCGAGGTGTCATCTTAACACCACAACACCGTCGACTCCGACTGCAGTGGTGCCAGATTCATCGACAATGGCCAACTGCGATGGAGACAGGTGTGGTTCAGTGACGAGTCCCGATTTCTGCTCCGACGTCATGATGGAAGATGTCGCGTGATTAGGCGTCGTGGTGAACGTTATGCGGCAAACTGCGTGCAGGAAGTGGACAGATTCGACGGGGGTAGTGTCATGGTGTGGGCAGCCATCTCACACACTGGCAGAACTGACCTGGTCCACGTGCAGGGCAACCTGAATGCACAGGGCTACATTGACCAGATCCTCCGGCCACACATCGTTCCAGTTATGGCCAACGCCAACGCAGTGTTCCAACATGACAACGCCAGGCCTCACACAGCACGTCTCACAACGGCTTTCCTACAGAACAACAACATTAATGTCCTTCCTTGGCCATCGATATCACCGGATTTGAACCCAATTGAGCATCTATGGGACGAGTTGGACCGACGCCTCCGACAGCGACAACCACAGCCCCAGACCCTGCCCGAGCTGGCAGCAGCCTTGCAGGCCGAGTGGGCCACCATCCCCCGGGACGTCATCCGTACTCTGGTTGCTTCAATGGGCAGGCGGTGCCAGGCAGTTGTCAACACACGCGGAGGCCACACCCGGTATTGACTCCAGATGACCTTGACCTTGGTGGTGTGTCCTATCACTTACTCACAATGGACTAGAGTGAATTGTGAACAATCCTGCAACATTTGGTAATTATCGGACTCACCATTCAATAATTAAATCAATTCTCCAAATGTTACGACAATGTGGTTTTGCGTTTCTTCTTTTGAAGAGTATACTTTGTCTAAGTATAAACTATCGTTGTACTAAACCAGATTTTGATGTAAACAGCAACCTTCTACTAGTACTTCTAGCGTTGTACTAAAACAGACTGCAAGCAACAAACTTCCTGTAAATCTTCTACTACTAGCGTTGTACTAAAACAGACTGCAAGCAACAACCTTCCTGTAAATCTTCTACTACTAGCGTTGTACTACAGCAGAATTGCACTCTACTCCATTCAACATGCTCAATTGGATGTACTCGATAGTTATTTCAATACATAATTCTGAGTGAGCTGTGAAACACTATATAATTATTGGCCTATTACTATTTGGTGAATATTCAGATATCTCTCCCAAAGCTATAGCTTTTGTATAGCAACCTCTAGTGATACCAAAATGTCACCTCTAAACTGTAAAAGGCATTTGGGAGTGGGGGGTGTCAGATCAATTGTATAGCCCTTACATTTTGGATGTAGACTGACCTAAAAACTAATAACTGGATCACCATTAAACAGTTGAAATCAA
This sequence comes from Gigantopelta aegis, assembly GCF_016097555.1. Lineage (NCBI taxonomy): Eukaryota > Metazoa > Mollusca > Gastropoda > Neomphalida > Peltospiridae > Gigantopelta > Gigantopelta aegis. The sequence continues at coordinate 91,983,049 of NC_054701.1, forward strand.
TCAGATAAATATTACAAACCAGAGGCATAAAATTAATTACACTGACATCAATAGAAGATTTTGAAACAAGAATTTGAGAAGCCCACATAAATATGAGAAATGCAATGTATTAAAAAATTTTTTTTATGTTTTATACATGAAGCTAATGTGTAAAATGACACATAGCAAGGTTGTGTATTTTCTTGATGCCTAGTCATTATGTGATCACAGTATGAACACGTGTTCTGTTTATACGACCATTCATCAGGATCGCCAGCTGTATTTTCTTGATGTCTAGTCTTTAGGTGATCACAGTATGAACACTTGTTCTGTTTGTACGACCATTCATCAGGATCGCCAGCTGGAAATAAATAGGAAAAAATATACCATTATTAGTTAATGACATAAAACTGGGAAAAAATCATTTGTGGGATGTCAGTGGGGGAAGAGGGTGAAACATTAATTAAAAACTATCTACTACTCTAAAGGGTCTGTGCCAGTGTGTCCTTTAATCAAAACTGTAAGGCCGTAGCTAGGAAGGGGGAGGGAGGGAGGGCACATGAATTCTGTGCATACCTAAAACGGTTAAGAAGTTAGACAGTTCTAATAATTAAAATTCTTCTATGTTCATATAATTGTAACTGATTGTGTAATAGAAAGTTGATAGCTTGTTGCAAACTGATATCAAATGATGATCAGTGAAAAATTCCAACCACTTCCAAATTCTAAGTGAGATTATTAATACTGAAGTCCATTATTTTTGCTATGTTACAATGTATACCGAAGCATGCAATCATGATCAGTCCCGTCTAGCCACAGAGCTAAATGTGGAACCACTGAGCTAAATGCAGACCTTCAGCCCCATCTAGCCACAGAGCTAAATGTGGACCTTCATCCCCATCTAGCCACAGAGCTAAACATGGACCTTCAGCCCCGTCTAGCCACAAAGCTAAACGTGGACCTTCAGCCCCATCTAGCCAGAGCTAAACGTGGACCTTCAGCCCCGTCTAGCCACAGAGCTAAACGTGGACCTTCAGCCCCATCTAGCCAGAGCTAAACGTGGACCTTCAGCCCCGTCTAGCCAGAGCTAAATGTGGACCTTCAGCCCCGTCTAGCCACAGAGCTAAACGTGGACCTTCAGCCCCGTCTAGCCAGAGCTAAATGTGGACCTTCATCCAGTCTAGCCACAGAGCTAAATGTGGACCTTCAGCCCCGTCTAGCCACAGAGCTAAATGTGGACCTTCAGCCCCGTCTAGCCACAGAGCTAAATGTGGACCTTCATCCCCGTCTAGCCACAGAGCTAAACGTGGACCTTCAGCCCCGTCTAGCCACAGAGCTAAATGTGGACCTTCATCCCCGTCTAGCCAGAGCTAAATGTGGACCTTCATCCCCGTCTAGCCACAGAGCTAAACGTGGACCTTCAGCCCCGTCTAGCCACAGAGCTAAACATGGACCTTCAGCCCCGTCTAGCCACAGAGCTAAACATGGACCTTCAGCCCCGTCTAGCCAGAGCTAAACGTGGACCTTCAGCCCCGTCTAGCCACAGAGCTAAATGTGGACCTACAGAACTAAACGTGGACCTTCAGCCCCGTCTAGCCACAGAGCTAAACATGGACCTTCAGCCCCGTCTAGCCACAGAGCTAAACGTGGACCTTCAGCCCCGTCTAGCCACAGAGTTAAACGTGGACCTTCAGCCCCGTCTAGCCACAGAGCTAAACGTGGACCTTCAGCCCCGTCTAGCCACAGAGCTAAACGTGGACCTTCAGCCCCATAGAGCCACAGAGCTAAATGTGGACCTTCAGCCCCATAGCTAAATGTGGACCTTCAGCCCCATAGCTAAATGTGGACCTTCAGCCCCATAGAGCCACAGAGCTAAATGTGGACCTTCAGCCCCATAGAGCCACAGAGCTAAATGTGGACCTTCAGCCCCGTCTAGCCACAGAACTAAATGTGGACCTTCAGCCCCGTCTAGCCACAGAGCTAAATGTGGACCTTCAGCCCCGTCTAGCCACAGAACTAAATGTGGACCTTCAGCCCCGTCTAGCCACAGAACTAAATGTGGACCTTCAGCCCCGTCTAGCCACAGAGCTAAATGTGGACCTTCAGCCCCATAGAGCCACAGAGCTAAATGTGGACCTTCAGCCCCATAGAGCCACACAGCTAAATGTGGACCTTCAGCCCCGTCTAGCCACAGAGCTAAATGTGGACCTTCAGCCCCATAGAGCCACAGAGCTAAATGTGGACCTTCAGCCCCGTCTAGCCACAGAGCTAAATGTGGACCTTCAGCCCCATAGAGCCACAGAGCTAAACGTGGACCTTCAGCCCCGTCTAGCCACAGAACTAAATGTGGACCTTCAGCCCCATAGAGGCACAGAGCTAAATGTGGACCTTCCTATCAAGCAAGTAATGGCTTGTCATGCTGATTAGCAAGAGGATTCATTTCACAACTTATATATGGAAGAAACACCAAGAAACGTGTGTTTATATGTTATTTGTCGATATATAAAATCAAGAATGTTTTATTTATGTCATGTAAAGTATCAGATTGTTAAATACTGACAGCACAATCAATGATAATCTGAAACGTAAATTATTTTGGAAACGGTTCTTTAGGATGCAAAACATGTTATCAGATGGTGCTCTTGGAGAAATGGTAGATGTTACATAACTGAAGAGATTGGCATCAGAGACTGGTGCACCTGACTATTTATTTGAGAAGGAAACCGGTCTGCGTGTGTCTGGTAGAGACTGGTTTTCTTTATTAGTCAGCTGCACGTGGGTGGCCAGTAGGGAGATGATCCTAACAAGAATATAGTGTTGCATCACTGTGATGGCTGCCACATGAGAATGTTCTCTAACTTCACCACACAAGAGTTCTGCTGTATCTAAATGTTTTCTTTTACTTACAGATTTATACCTGAAATCTGAATAAAAGATATAGTACTATAGAAGGTGGATGCAGTGTGTGTGTGGGTAATATAACCATCAAAATGTTTGCTTCTAGTTAAAGATTTATACCTGAAATCTGAATAAAAGAGGGATGGTGCACATAAAAGATCGATTGCTACTAATGAAAAAATGTAGCAGGTTTCCTCTCTGACTGTCAAAATTACCATGTTTGACATCCAATAGCTGATGATTAATAAATCAATGTGCTCTAGTGGTGTCATTAAACAAAACAAACAAATAAAAGATGGTAGAACTGCAGATGGTGTGTGTGTATCTGTGTGCGAGTGTGTATCTGTGTGTGTGTGTGTGTGTGTATGTGTATCTGTCTGTGTGTGTGTGTGTGTGTGTGTGTGTGATCGTGATTGTGTGCATGTGTATGTGTGTGTGTGTGTGTGTGCATGTGTGTGTGTGTGCATGTGTGTGTGTGGTAATAACCATCCATTGTGACATATTTACACCTACAATCTGAATAAACTACAGCAGTGTAAAAGACGTTTGTTTCAGTCTGAGATGCTGGACATCATGACACACGGTTGTTGAGATACTATTAATGATTTAAACTCTAGACAAAGACTATGACTTTATTGGTTGGAGTTGATATCCATTGGATAAAAAATAGCCAGCAGGATTTAACTCAGGGGCTTGTGTCGCAGGATCGAACCACCTCAGTGGATCCATTCAACTGATTGGGTTGTTTTCTCGTTCAAACCAGTGCACCACAACTGTCTGTGGGAAAGTGCATATAAAAGATCCCTTGCTGCATGAGAAAAAATGTAGAGGGTTTCCTCTCAGAGGTGTCAGAATTACCAAATGTCTGACATCCAATAGTCAATGATTAATTAATCAGTGCTCTAGTGGTGTTGTTAAACAAAACAAAACAAACAAACTGGATACAAATTTTTTTATATTGGTTGACAGGATAATATTTGGGTTTTATATCTGCTGCAAGCTACTGGTTTAAAATGGCTGCAGACAGGCTCCAAGTTGTCAATGATGAGCATTTTGCCTGTGTCAAACACAGAAGCTTAATGTAGTCTGAACCAGGGTGGGTGGTGGGTGGGGGTGGGTAGACACTTTTGTCCAAAAACTATTTCTGGATACCTACATGTCTACTACTGCACTGTAAACAAATGTTTTAACCTCAGAACCCCTCCTGCCTACAGGTATATGCCCTGAAAGACATTAAAATGGCCACAGCTAACAGATTCGTTAGTCCTGTAGTCCCATGAAAAATGCAGTACACAATATTTTATGTGCACTTCCCATAGCCAGGCTGGTACAAAGCAAGGCCTTTGATGTACCAGTTGTGAGGCACCACCCACAAAATCATTATAAAATGCCATCAGCAATTAAAGGTCATCCATGTACAAAAAGTAGTTTTTGGTGCATTGTGATTATTTAGTAATGGTTGGGCATTAGCACTAATTAACCACAGCTGTATAATTACGGGAGAACTGTAACAAAGAATGGCTGGCTTGCGTAATAAAGCTGAAAACTCCGCCGGTATTTGACACAAACCTTCTACTTAGACAAATGCACTGGATGACCCTTAAAATTACAACAGAATAATACAAAATATGTTTTTAAATGTATTATGAATCATAAATCACAAGGCAAAATGTGATACATACTAAAATATATTAAATGCTCTTTTAATTTAATGCTATTTTGTTCTTCTGACATGTTTATTGTTTTACTGTAAAAAATGTTTAAAGATTACCTGGTAATAGGATCTAATAAAATAAAATAAAAGATCCAAGAATTTAATGGATGAAATACTTCACGTAACACTCGTAACTGCACTGGCATAGGAACCTGTGTGTGTGTGTGTGTGTGTGTGTGTGTGTGTGTGTGTGTGTGGAGGAGACAAGGTGGGATGTGCCCCCCTTTTCTTGATTTAGTAGCAGCAGCAATGGTTTATATATATTTATATTTGCTCCCCCCAACCCCCCACACTTATTGGCACCTTCCTACGTCACTGAACTGTATCTATAGACCTGTGGGTAATACATTTACGAGTGACACCAAATAAGTTTATGTTTGACAAAGCACTTAATCGGACAAATTCTTGTTGGTTTTTAAATTTATGTTCATCACAATGCACATTTAAAACATTGAACAACAGAAGAAAAAAAAAATGGACATAATAGCTAAAAGTAAACATTGAATTAAATAAACGCTATTAATTAAAGATTTAAAACAAAACAATTAAAATGCACTGATATATACTCCAATAGATGCAACCACAAACCAAGTTTCACTGGATTTATAGCTTGTGAAAAAATAGAGCTAAACACAAAACATGAACGTTGAGCTAAACACAAAACATGAACGTTTGAGCTAAACACACAAACTGAAAAGTTGAGCTAAACATAAAAACTGAACGTTTGAGCTAAACACAAAAACTGAACGTTTGAGCTAAACACAAAAACTGAACATTTAAGCTAAACACAAAAACTGAACGTTTAAGCTAAACACAAAAACTGAACGTTTAACCTAAGCTAAACATAAAAACTGAACGTTTAACCTAAACACAAAAACTGAACGTTTGAGCTAAACACAAAAACTGAACGTTTGAGCTAAACACAAAAACTGAACGTTTGAGCTAAACACAAAAACTGAACGTTTAACCTAAACACAAAAACTGAACGTTTGAGCTAAACGCAAAACTGAACGTTTGAGCTAAACGCAAAAACTGAACGTTTGAGCTAAACGCAAAAACTGAACGTTTAACCTAAGCTAAACATAAAAACTGAACGTTTAACCTAAACACAAAAACTGAACGTTTGAGCTAAACACAAAAACTGAACGTTTCACCTAAACACAAAAACTGAACGTTTGAACTAAACATAAAAACTGAACGTTTAAGCTAAACACAAAAACTGAACGTTTAACCTAAGCTAAACATAAAAACTGAACGTTTAACCTAAACACAAAAACTGAACGTTTGAGCTAAACACAAAAACTGAACGTTTAACCTAAACACAAAAACTGAACGTTTGAGCTAAACACAAAAACTGAACGTTTAACCTAAACACAAAAACGGAACGTTTGAGCTAAACACAAAAACTGAACGTTTAACCTAAACACAAAAACTGAACGTTTGAGCTAAACACAAAAACTGAACGTTTAACCTAAACACAAAAACTGAACGTTTGAGCTAAACGCAAAAACTGAACGTTTGAACTAAACGCAAAAACTGAACGTTTGAGCTAAACGCAAAAACTGAACGTTTGAGCTAAACACAAAAACTGAACGTTTGAACTAAACACAAAAACTGAACGTTTGAACTAAACACAAAAACTGAACGTTTGAGCTAAACACAAAAACTGAACGTTTGAGCTAAACACAAAAACTGAACGTTTGAATGTAACACAAAAACTGAACGTTTCAGCTAAACACAAAAACTGAACATTTAAGCTAAACGCAAAAACTGAACGTTTGAGCTAAACGCAAAAACTGAACGTTTGAGCTAAACGCAAAAACTGCTGCTGCTGCCACAGTTCTATTGATGTATAGTTATCTCAACTTTTGACTTCGTCAAGGTGAGTCAAAAACTATTAACATTTATTATTTTATGTACAACTATTTGAAAGTATTACATTATAATACATGTATTCAACAGCAGTCAGTATGTTTTAAATTTAATTATAAGGACAAAAATCATCCACAAACTTATATGAGAACGGCTTTGCCGATTCACAGTTTGCAGATGATTTTATATTGGTTTATGCCCCGATGAATGTAAAAGAAATAACAGACAATCCTTAATTAAGTAAATTACTAATCTTTAGTATTGTGTTCGTTTGTACATTATGAAAATTCACGGTCTTTGTTGCGTGTGTGATAGACACACATGTACAGATGTAGGCTGGGGACTCATGAGTCAGTTATAATCTGAGTTCCCTCTACTTGAGCAGCATGCACACAACAAGAAAATAAATTATTAAAATATTTTTCTGAATATCCATTTTTCATGACAGCTAAAAACCATCTAAGGCCCTCTCACGTCGCACACCTGTTTTAGTTAGCACTTAACACATAGTTACAAACAATGGCTACCTCAACATGCATGTCATACAATAACATCAGCCTAATGAATATTTAACCAGCTCAGTTGAATAGCACTGGTATGAGATATTATAATTATTGTAAACACATCACACTGAACTATTCTACAATGCCTTATCACACAAGTTAGATGATCCTGCTTTATATTCAAGGATCAAAGAGTTATTTCCCTTGCTAACAGAGGTTCTAAGTTGCATAAAATAATAAAAGATAAAAAACCCAACACCTTCCGATCTTGTTATGGGAACAGTTCCTGATTTTAATCAGAGGCCTTGCCCATAGTAAGCATGGCTGAACCATCAGGATATAATCATATTAATACGTAACAAACAGACCGACCGACAGACCGACCGACAGACAGACAGACAAACAATGTGAAACTGGACTTGTAAACTAAGACTTGTAAACTTGTTTGTGGTTCTGCAAAGCAAGTTTCAAACCTTGATGGACAGTCATTTAGACTAGTGGTTCTGCAAAGCGAGTTTCAAACCTTGATGGACGGTCATTTAGACTAGTGGTTCTGCAAAGCGAGTTTCAAACCTTGATGGACGGTCATTTAGACTAGTGGTTCTGCAAAGCGAGTTTCAAACCTTGATGGACAGTCATTTAGACTAGTGGTTCTGCAAAGCGAGTTTCAAACCTTGATGGAGTCATTTAGACTAGTGGTTCTGCAAAGCGAGTTTCAAACCTTGATGGACTGTCATTTAGACTAGTGGTTCTACAAAGCGAGTTTCAAACCTTGATGGACGGTCATTTAGACTAGTGGTTCTGCAAAGCGAGTTTCAAACCTTGATGGACGGTCATTTAGACTAGTGGTTCTGCAAAGCGAGTTTCAAACCTTGATGGAGTCATTTAGACTAGTGGTTCTGCAAAGCGAGTTTCAAACCTTGATGGACTGTCATTTAGACTAGTGGTTCTGCAAAGCGAGTTTCAAACCTTGATGGACGGTCATTTAGACTAGTGGTTCTGCAAAGCGAGTTTCAAACCTTGATGGACGGTCATTTAGACTAGTGGTTCTGCAAAGCGAGTTTCAAACCTTGATGGACGGTCATTTAGACTAGTGGTTCTGCAAAGCGAGTTTCAAACCTTGATGGACGGTCATTTAGACTAGTGGTTCTGCAAAGCGAGTTTCAAACCTTGATGGACGGTCATTTAGACTAGTGGTTCTGCAAAGCGAGTTTCAAACCTTGATGGACGGTCATTTAGACTAGTGGTTCTGCAAAGCGAGTTTCAAACCTTGATGGACTGTCATTTAGACTAGTGGTTCTGCAAAGCGAGTTTCAAACCTTGATGGACGGTCATTTAGACTAGTGGTTCTGCAAAGCGAGTTTCAAACCTTGATGGACGGTCATTTAGACTAGTGGTTCTGCAAAGCGAGTTTCAAACCTTGATGGACGGTCATTTAGACTAGTGGTTCTGCAAAGCGAGTTTCAAACCTTGATGGACGGTCATTTAGACTAGTGGTTCTGCAAAGCGAGTTTCAAACCTTGATGGACGGTCATTTAGACTAGTGGTTCTACAAAGCGAGTTTTGATGGACAGTCATTTAGACTAGTGGTTCTGCAAAGCGAGTTTCAAACTTTGATGGACAGTCATTTAAACTTGGTTAAAGTGATGCTATGACCCCATTGGCATCCTAAACAACGAGGTAATCTATCAGAACAGTCCACCAGATTTCACTTGATCTCAAAACGTAAACCATCAATATAAGCACTAACGGATTGATTTTAAGTGGAGATCAAAATCTGACTGACAATAAGAAATCCAAATTACTGTTGATCCTTTCTCAAACCTAGTTTTAAAGTTCTATGAATTGTGTCTGACCGCTCCATGAGAAATCGACCCAAAAACTTAGTGTAATAGTTTATAGTGGGCAAGAATATTATACCAAGAGACTGTGTGGCAATTGCATGGTATAAATCCTGCGTACTATAAACTATAAACAAATAGCATGGCAAAACAACTGGTATATGGTTCTGTCTAATAATTACATACCACCTTTGTATATTATGATTAACAAAAGTTTCATTAAAGCTTCATCTGAAAAGCTGGTTGAATTTTATGGAATTGACAGAACATTAGTGTTCTGGCTAGGAACATGACATCATTCCTGGCTAGGAACATGACATCATTCTTAGTTAGAGACGTGACGTCATTTGGGTGTGACGTCATTTGGGTGTGACGTCATTTGGGTGTGACGTCATTTGGGAGAACACGTACTACACATGCTAGATTTTGTAATGCACATATGTTCAATAAAAGATATTTTTATTGCACTCTCAAAATTATCTTTATTATTACAGTAAGAGTAAATGGGTATGAAGTAAAACGTGTCACATTTTCAGTATTTTGTCTTTATTATTACAGTAAGATTAAATGGGAATGAAGTAAAATGTGTCACTCACATTTTCAGTATTTTGTCTTTATTACATACCCATTAAATACAAGAATACAAGAATTGAATACAATTGAAGAACTATACCTAACTTCTATACGCTACTATTTATAGCACATGGTTACCGGGAATGCCCTTCGCGATATGTAAACAAAGTTTGTGCTTGGTTTGTTTAAAATGTTATTTTGTGGAAAATTTGAACTGAAAACAGACGAAAACGGTGACAAATATTTACAATTTAATGAGCGCGATACCAAAACTTGAGATGGGAACACTACTAACCAACGAGCTTTTAATCCATGATAGTTAAGGTCAACGACAGTCACTTTTTGGACCCTTGTTTTGGCTTCGTTACATCATACACAATTCTTATTCTTTTTCAATAAATAAAACATCTCCAACCGTAATTTTGTGATATGATATATTTGGCAAAAGGTACGTTTTATTTCTTTCATCTTTAAAAACTTCAAATTAATATTTTGTCCAGAATTATGAAAAAACTAGAAAAAAGTACCGACTTGTAAACAACGTTGTCTGCTTGTTATAGGAATTTGACGGGTCAAGGTTAGTAGACTAGTTTTTATTTTAATGTGGTGCAGCATTGTAATAATACAGCTAATTTTGAATTTAAATGACGTCAGTATTCCAATGACGTCACTTTGCATCTCCTTACAATAACCATAAACTGGGTACATGACGTTTCCTTTTTGAAAAAATTCCAATGTAAAATTGCTATTGAATTTTTTTTTTTTTTTTAACATTACTAATGCACCTGGATGTCTTTGAACAAAATCTTGTGATTAAAAAAATTGCACCTTTTACGAAATATGGATTTCTAGTGAAATTACGGTAAGATATGCTATATTTATTGTGTATGAAGCCAAAACAAGGGTGCGAAAATTGACTGTCGTCGACTTTAGCAACAATGCCGTCTCCTCACGTAGAAAACTTGAATGAACTGTTAACCGGATTATTCACTGGAGCGATGATTTATGGAGGCACATTTAATATAAACTTAAACTTTTCAGCAATGAATAATTCCATGAACATCAATAAAAGAAAACACACCGATGACGACTCAAGACACTGAGTGAACAATTCTTGACCTTTTTCTTTGTGATAAAACTGGCACGCTGAAGGTTTTCTGATGTATTATAAGCAAATTAAATATTATATTGTTCGTGAATTTTAGCTATTACATTGTCTTTAAAAGGCATTTCAAACAATATCATTAAAATTATAGGTAACCTTTCACTCGTTCTTTCTTATTTCTCTTTATTGTTTAAATAGAACTATATTCCTATGTGTAATAATTGGTGGTTCTTCGGTCTGCGTAGTAACACAGCTGACCTAGTTGTGTAAATTTAGAAATCCCCGTGATACAATTTCTAAATTATTATTTGGAAAAGAAATTCCAATTTAGGGTATGTAATAAATACAAAACTACATATATGTAGTTTTCTGATTTCTGTATTCAGAAATCAGAAAACCACATATATGTACTTTTGTCTATTTATTACTGCAGTAAGATTAAATGGGTATGAAGTAAAACATGTCACTCACATTTTCAGTATTTTGTCTTTTCCCCCGCTCACAACTTTCTGGCCGTCCGGACTCCAGTCCACTGCGTAAACCTAAACAAAGAAAAATGTCACATAATTCTTCTGTCCGAGACATGCCTTTCTTCATCTCTAGTTAAATCTGCTCATATAGCCACATGTATTTAGCAGCCAACTTTGTTAAGAGGCCACATTTTATTCTACTACAGTATATGTATAAAGTGACCTGTCTTAAAGGGACACACCCTATTTACGGCTAGTTGTTAACCATTACGGCGTTGTTTTTCGCTATTAAACCCATTTTTTCACAAATAAAATTGCACTTTACTTACCATTTATTATTTAGAATATACATTTCCATTCACCTGAAGTGTTTTTTGGTAATCTTGGTAATCCTGGTTTTTGTAATACCACAAAATTTATTTTTCTTATTTCTTAAAAACGCACACGTTTGAGAAAAAAAACCATTGAGCAGACAAGGTCTAATCTATTTTTAGACGGGATATTTCCAATTCAATGTCACAGACGTTGGTATACCACGTGACCATTATCATTTTGGTTTGGTTTGTTTTCTCGTGCACGGTTCGCGCAATCAACATCCGATTTGTTGTTGTTCATGTATGAGATTTTTCTTCACAGTTCGTGAACATTTTCAGTAACAATAAAGTTCAGACAAGTAAGTGTCTCAATACAAAACGTTACAAACCCTTAAAACCAATAATTTTGCTAAGTCTTACGATATCTGGAGAGGGGATACAACCATGACAGAACAGTTGGAACATGTCCAGGAGAGGTGAAAAGAACGCACCCCAAGTCTGTGCGCACTCTGTGAAATTTGTCGTGACGTAGGCATTGCTGTGCTTCGAGTGACATCTACCGGTGACATCAGAATACTAACTTTCAAAATTATTTCAAGCAATTGGGACATGGGGATTCCCATGGTATTTATCGATATAAACCCGGCTTTTTCACTCCATTTGATAGAAACGTGATCTAAGTGTGTTACAGGTTTGTAGATTAACCAAATTATAATTTATTTTCCTTAGATGGCTGTTTAACACATGTTTGACTGTACTCTACATTATCCTTGCATGTTGTATATGTAGGGGATAATATCTCTGTGTTTCCTTCTTAACTATAAGGATTTAGCACAAAACTTTGATAAATCCAAACATGTTGTGATAAATCCTTATAGCAGAGATATTATCCATATTCTAATACTACACCTATTAGGAGTATCTGTAAGCAATTTTATTGTGTTTTTATTAAAGAAATCCCACAAATTTTAAAAACCTAATTATCTATTCTCCTTACTTACGATATTCAATGAAAATGCTTGCAGTAAGTAAAAGTATAACATAATTTTTGTTTCTTTCCTTTAGTATTGTAGTCTGTATTTTGAACATGATTTATTGTAATACAGGATACACTAAAATATATTTTCGTTTGCTGTTAATTTTTATTGCAAAACATATGCATATGATTGGACTTTATATTTGTGAAGTGGTGTTTCAAAATCATATATAATTATTTCAAGCAATTTGCCTGGATTCATATTGAACAAGAACCACGTTGATGGGGTAGGTCTACAAGTTTATAACTTTTACTAACATATTTTCACTTATTGTTTTTATAAATACATAAAATAATATTAATTTATGAAATTGTATGTATTGTTTTTTGGAGTTATTTTAAAGCAGTTAATGTTGTTTAAAATTGCATTTACAAAATCGATAGTCATTTACATCTTGACTTCGTTATCAATTTTATTGTCTCAAAATCTATATTCTAAACAAAATGGTGTACATCAGATGGTGATACAATTATTTCTGATTAACCTGCTTGTGACATTTTGGGAACATAGACTAGAATAGCAGGCAATAATACACATGATCAGATTGACTGCTGCAATCGATCAGGGACAGGACCTTACTTGGGGAGGGTGGGTGTTCATTGTTGCTAACGAAGTGTTAAAAATTACAATGGCACAAATAATAACAAAATAAGAACAATAACATCATTTTCATCTGAAGTTAGTAATATTTAAATTTTTATTTATAACAATGTTTAAATATAATGGAAGATGCAGAATTAATAAACTTCTAAGTGAGAGTATATCGGATGAGTTCTTGGAATTTTGTCATCGTGATAAATCCTGGTTGCCCATGACAGCTTACATGTACATCTATCATCCGATTTATTATGAAAATTAACCAATGGGGAAAAAGGCTTATATGGCAGTTGTATTAGAATTGTCATTATATTCATGTTATATATCATTCTGATAAGTATTGCATGAGAAGTTCACTATGTATGAACAGTATATATAATATGTATGAACAGCATGTATACTATTTTGCTTTTACAAAGAAACTGGTATTGAGAATGTACAGCAGTGATTGTGTTTCAATGTATAACTAACAATTATAGCCTGAAATAAAATAAATATTCCATTCAGAATGTGGTTTTGTTATTTTTCAGATATTTCATACCCTTATGATACAAATTTTATCATAAAAAAATCAAAACCTAGGAACATTCAAAACATTAAAAATCAGTGCAGTATGTAAAATGTTTCTCTTTTTCTGATATACACATTTCATATTCGATGAGACATTTGTGATGTAACATTTCTTATACTTAATAAATACACAAATTACAACAATTTTATTACTTATTGGTCATAGTTTAGAGATAAACATGTGCAACTATGACCAAGTAGATTCAGGTCTTATAGTTTCTGACAACTAGAGCTAAATCTAGAAACATAATACAAGATAAATGCATACGTTTTCAATAATTGTTTTTTGATAAAACAAGATTTAAAAATAATTTTTAATGTTAGGTTTTGTACAAGTGAGGAGGGGTCATGAACCCCTCCATCCACTCCAATCTAACACCCCGCCATACAAAAGAAACCTCATTCCATGACATGCAGCAGTAAATCACCGTGTAAACAAGCCTACTGGAAAACTATGTGTGGGACAGACAGACGGACGGACGGATGGATGGATGGAGGTGAAACCTATAGTCCCCTCCAGAAGAGCTTACCTCATCAGCATGTCCAGGTAGATCAAACATGAGTTTCTTCTTATGTACATCCCACACTTTGAGTGTGGAATCAGAGCTCCCGCTACAAATTAGGCGACTGTCGGCTGACCACGAAACCTGATACACACGATTCACGTGACCGCGCAGTGTGGCAAGGAACCTTCAATATATAATTATATAACAATCAACGAAATAACGGTTCATGTGACCACGCAGTGTGGCAAGGAACCTTCAATATATAATTATATAACAATCAGCGAAATAACGGTTCATGTGACCACGCAGTGTGGCAAGGAACCTTCAATATATAATTATATAACAATCAGCGAAATAACGATTCACGTGACCGCGCAGTGTGGCAAACAACCTTAAATATATAATTATATAACAATCAGCGAAATAACGATTCATGTGACCACGCAGTGTGGCAAACAACCTTAAATATATAATTATATAACAATCAGCGAAATAACGGTTCATGTGACCACGCAGTGTGGCAAACAACCTTAAATATATAATTATATAACAATCAGCGAAATAACGGTTCATGTGACCACGCAGTGTGGCAAGGAACCTTAAATATATAATTATATAACAATCAGCGAAATAACGGTTCATGTGACCACGCAGTGTGGCAAGGAACCTTCAATATATAATTATATAACAATCAGCGAAATAACGGTTCATGTGACCACGCAGTGTGGCAAGGAACCTTCAATATATAATTATATAACAATCAGCGAAATAACGGTTCATGTGACCACGCAGTGTGGCAAACAACCTTCAATATATAATTATATAACAATCAGCGAAATAACGGTTCATGTGACCACGCAGTGTGTCAAGGAACCTTCAATATATAATTATATAACAATCAGCGAAATAACGGTTCATGTGACCACGCAGTGTGGCAAGGAACCTTCAATATATAATTATATAACAATCAGCGAAATAACGATTCACATGACCGCGCAGTGTGGCAAACAACCTTAAATATATAATTATATAACAATCAGTGAAATAACGATTCATGTGACCACGCAGTGTGGCAAACAACCTTAAATATATAATTATATAACAATCAGCGAAATAACGGTTCATGTGACCACGCAGTGTGGCAAACAACCTTAAATATATAATTATATAACAATCAGCGAAATAACGATTCACATGACCGCGCAGTGTGGCAAACAACCTTAAATATATAATTATATAACAATCAGCGAAATAACGATTCATGTGACCACGCAGTGTGGCAAGGAACCTTAAATATATAATTATATAACAATCAGCGAAATAACGATTCACATGACCGCGCAGTGTGGCATATTTATATAAAATTATTGGTGAAATAACAAAAACACCTAAAAGATCCCAATAAAAAATATTACTTTTGTTGTTGTAAAAATAATGTCAATAGTTGGTTGCATCGTTTAAACTAATAACTCAATGTACTTCTACCCACAGCACATGGTTAAATCAGTGGCTATTCGAAGACTGTGATGCCGACAATGCTGTGTTCTTATTCAGCACAAACCATGGCCATAGAGGATTGGTTGATATAGCACATAGGGAATACTAAATGATTTCACGTGTAATACTCTTGATAGTACAACAAGTTTTTTTCCAATCATACATCACGAAAGCATAAACATATTCAAGGCTAAATTTGTTTAATTAAAATATAAATTTTGTTAAGTTATGCTGCAACATTAATTATAAAAATTGACAGCAAGTTTTTTTCCAATACAAAAATATGAATCAAAAGAACCATGCGCACACTTTTTGTTTTGCATGAAGATCTATACAGAGTTGTACTGTGTGACACAGTTGATCACCTGATTAGAGGTCATGACCTCTCAAAAGGCATATTACACAATGTGAAGAGATGATAAATATCACATGCCATTAGGTATCTCTTCCACTGCGGAGTAATAAATACAGATTTCTCTTCTTAACATAAATACAATTATCTGATTTCCCTATTCGAGTCACTTTAACTTACAGTGTTTATCTTTTCGCCCTGCAGCACTCACCTGAAATCCCGCCCTCCCCCTCAAATCTCTAACGACACGACACACATACAATTTGTATGGCATTGCCGTGACGTAACCGTCTCAGACCCGTTCACAGTGTCTACACAACTTTTACAAGCACCAGGCCTGGTGTCATATGAAAGAAAGACATGTTTTATTTAACAATGCACTCAGCACATTTTATTTACGGTTCTATGGTGTCAGACATATGGTTAAGGACCACACAGATATTGAGAGAGGAAACCCGCTGTCGCCACTTCATGGGCTACTCTTACCGATTAGCAGCAAGGGATCTTTTATATGCACCATCCCACAAACAGGATAGTACATACCACGGCCTTTGATATACCAGTCGTGGTGCACTGTCTGGAACGAGAAATAGCCCAATGGGCCCATTGGTTTCATATGAAGACCATGTATCAAAATAACCATACATGAAGACAACAAATAGCCACAACGAAAAATCTGCCTTTAAAGACTTCTAGTTTTTAAGTTCTTTTTGTTTTATAAGATATACATCACACATTTGAGACCAACTATAAGGACATACTTTCCAGTCCTGCCATCCCACAGTTTGACGGACTTGTCAAACGAGGCGCTGGCGATCAGTCTGGTGTCAGGAGAAAACCGCACTTCGTTTATCAACTGTTGGTGTCCGGTCATACGACAGATCGGTTTCTTGTCCTCCTCCGGTTTCCATAGAAACAGAGTGAAGTCGTCGGACCCAGACACCAGTATTTCTGGTCCAGGACCCTGAGAGGAACCAGAAGGAATATAAAATGAAAAATACAGTTGGAAACTTAACAGACATTTTATATATTCATATAAATGAGCACCTAAATAAAGCACTCACTTAATCTGTTTTTGATACTATACTTAACAATTATCTTACTAGTAAATAAATAGAGATTATTATACAAGTTTGTGTGTCGTACCGGTTTTTACGAAACGAGTGTTAGGATTATTGTATTACCTGAGCGAGAGCGAGGGTAATACATGAATCCTGACACGAGTTTCGTAAAATCAGTACGATTCACACACAACGGTAATAATTTCTTTATTATCCACATTATACTAAATATTATTTTCATGAATTGCAAGCTTGGACCATGTCAAAATGTTCAGACATAACTAAAAAGAGATGATGAAACAACATCATGTCATTTTGATATATAGTTACACTGGGGAAACCACATTAAGTTATGACGTCGCTTCACAAAATTACGTCATTCGTTGTGCACATGAAATCATTACGACACACGTGGGACATACTGGTTATATTTCCCTGAATATCTTGAACTATGTGGATAATAAAACAAAGTTATTACATAAAAAATAAACATACAGATGAAGTGTTTTTAAAATCCAAATAACCTAATATTTATTCATATTTTTCTAGAGCACTATGATTGGCCCTGCAACTGACTGCACATCAGGTGATTGACCCTGTAACTGACTACACATCAGCTGATTGACCCTGCAACTCACTGCACCTCATGTGATTGGCCCTACACTTCAGATGATTGGCCTTGCAACTCAGATGATTGACCCGGCAACTCAGGTGATTGCTCTAACACCGAGCTACATCCTGCCCCTTCACCTTAATACTGACTCCAACCACACTGAGTTTTAACGGATCAGTGGGGAGGTGTAAGACCACAATACTGACTCCAACCACACTGAGTTTTAACGGATCAGTGGGGAGGTGTAAGACCACAATACTGACTCCAACCACACTGAGTTTTAACGGGTCAGTGGGGAGGTGTAAGACCACAATACTGACTCCAACCACACTGAGTTTTAACGGATCAGTGGGGAGGTGTAAGACCACAATACCGACTTTTCTCTCTCAAAACACTGAACATTAAACCCTGTCCTGAACAGACAGCCAAGATAGCTGATTGCCCATGACAATTGTAATTGAATATAAGCATGGAAATCAGTTAAAATAAAAGAAAGAAGATATACTACTTAGAATGATGTTCTCATTATGCAAATCATATGTCTGTGAGATGGTGCATATAAAAGAAAGAAGATATACTACTTAGAATGATGTTCTCATTATGCAAATCATATGTCTGTGTAACAAAACGATAAAATCGGAAACTGAAATATTTGAAATACGGAGCTATAGTGCGTGGTGAAGTCTGATTGGCTATAACAAAGTTGTCAGATGCCATGCTTTTGAAGTAAAAGTCACTCCGAATTTCAGTTGTTGTATTTTCACTTTCCAGGTTAGTAAAACACAATGTACAGAAGACCTACACGTCCCACACCTAGGCAAAAACACAGTTTATGTAAATATATGTATAACAAGTTGACAAGTCCAGTTAATTTGATGTTTTGTTAATAAATGGTTATCGCGAACGATGAGTCGCATGACCTTGGGGGTTGGTAAGTTATGTAGGATTATATTAGTACATCTAAGTTTATGGTTTAGGGAAAATGATTTGTTGCTCCAAAATACTTTATTAATATGATACAGTGTAATTGTTGGATATTAAATATTGTATGTTTGTACTCGATTTAAAACAAGGGAAAGTAACTTGATGAATACATGTAATTGCCTTGACTGATAGCGTATTGTGTAGGTCGATCGGTCTATATGATTGGTCAAGAATTACAGTCTAGCGTTATCAAGGGAAGTAATTTTAATGTTCGGAAGGGAAATAGAAATTTCAGTCTAGCGTTATTAAGGGAAGTAATTCTACTGTTTACATTTTAATGGTTCTATTCAGAAACTGAAGTGTGGTTTCAGTATTTAGTTATTTGAATTAATTGATCAAATAGGTTTGCGACTAAATGTCTATTCATTAGGTAAGCTGGAGTTAATTGATTAAGAGTTAACCCCATATGGGTTAAAGTGGAGATTGAATATGTAGTTTAATGTCATGATTTTGTTAATTAAGAGTTAACCCCATATGGGCTAAAGTGAAGATTGATATTGTTGACAGAATGACTGTTGTTTATGGTCATGATAAGGTATCAAGTCCTATTGTGGAAATTGATTGTTTAGTCATCCAAGTGCGAGTGCACTATAATAAGAATACAGGTTAGATGCGTTAACCAAGCTTAGTAAATATTAGTGTTGAGGTCATATTAATGTTGATGTTGTAGTGCCTTGTGCATATTTATGTAACATAAATTGACATTGATGAAAAGTTATCAGATGCCATGCTTTTGAAGTAAAAGTCACTCCGAATTTCAGTTGTTGTATTTTCACTTTCCAGCTTTCCAGGTGACTGGTATAATCGAAACCTTACATCTGTGAGATGGTGCATATAAAAGAAAGAAGATATACTACTTAGAATGATGTTCTCATTATGCAAATCATATGTCTGTGAGATGGTGCATATAAAAGAAAGAAGATATACTACTTAGAATGATGTTCTCATTATGCAAATCATATGTCTGTGAGATGGTGCATATAAAAGAAAGAAGATATACTACTTAGAATGATGTTCTCATTATGCAAATCATATGTCTGTGAGATGGTGCATATAAAAGAAAGAAGATATACTACTTAGAATGATGTTCTCATTATGCAATGTGTCACATCGACTTGTTGCATGCGATTTGTCAGTCCTACAATCACTGATACAGTGACATATAGTAGAAAATTTAATCATGTGTGTGGGAAGACGTTATGTCATAAGATTCAATGACGTCAAACAGAGCTCGACAGTTTAAAAATATTTTGTGGGAAATAAGTGCATAAAGTTTTCCACTGAAAAAGAAAATTAAATGTACACAATTTAATGTAACAAAACAATTATTGACCACATTTGGACATTGTCCGTTGTCCGACCATGAAATCCAGACATTTTGACATGTTTATAGATAAACAAAAAAACTGAGCAGTTGAACTTTAATGTGATTTGATTGGCTGAGAGCTTATGATTTGTCCTGAGAAACATGACATTTTAAAATCGTTACAACTCTGACACGATTTGTCGTTTAAGATTAATGTCATGATGATCCAGGTGTTCTCATAGTACGATTCAATATATGTGACAAGTCGGTGCGACAAATTACATAATGAGTATGCCCATAAGGCATTATTAGTTCAGTGTCTACTTCCATGGTCATTAGGACCTGTAAATTAATGGTGAGTACATGTATATGTTCTGTAATGTGACTGCTTAACGAACACTGTTTTTGGTCGGCACATGTTTTCAGGGGTCATTACATATTGTGCAGTATAAATGACAGTGGGACAGGGACCATTCTTATTACAGAGAGGAGCCCACTCTTATCTATGGTACCATGGAAAGAGTTCGTTTACCCTTGTCAAAGGTAATACCGGGGAGACAGGTTAATAAATTGAAAGTGTGTATATCTATGACTGGTCTGTGGTCCTCATTCTGATCTGTGGGGCTCAGGCAGAATGTTTGTCCCCCATGGTACCGTGGGGACACTGATAGCCCAATACAATCGGTTTTCAGTACATCTCCTGGATCCTGAAAAAATGTGGTATGTAGCTGTGGCCATATTATTCCAAAACAATTACAGTGTTTTCTATTATTATGTTTTTATATTTGATAATCTCAATCTTATCATTAATGGTGAGTACATGTATGTTTTATAATGTGACTGGTTAACAAACATGCTAAACATTTCTGGTGGTAAAATCACCGATATACCGGTCGCAAATTTTCTGGCAGAAAAGCGAAGAACAGGGTTGTTTTGTAATGACGTCATAAATACAATTTTTGTAGTGTTCATATTACGTACACAAGTAGTTAAATACTGAGAAGTTTTTATGTCAGAAATGAACATATTATTCTTTATTAGCCGTTATCTAATCATGAGAGCAGATTAAATATGTCAAATTACACATCTTTGTTCGAGCCGCTAACTGTCCGACCACCCATTGTCTGTTAATGGGCTGCCTAATGATGTCACTAGCTGGTCACGTTTATAGGCTTATTCTTACTACAAATGTGACAATTTCCTATTTAAAATCAACCAGCAAACAGTTTTATTAGAATAAGGATAACCCTACTGTGTTTTCCGATTTACGTACGTATATCGGTGGTTTTACAGTAGCAAATTTACCGTTTTAAAACTAAATTTGCGACAGTAAAACCACCGATATACGTCCGCAAATCGGAAAACACAGTAGGGTTATCCCCTAATTGTTTTCTGGGCATTAAACAGACATTCTAATTCAACACATTTGTAAGAACTAATCTGATTGGATCCCTGCTAAAAATTTCAGGTGGTAAAATCACTGATATACTGGTCGCAAGTTTTCTGGCAGAAATACGTCATAGGTTAAGCGAGGAACAGGGTTGTTTTGTAATGACGTCATAAAGACAATTTCTGTATCATTCATATTACGTACAGTCATTAAATACTGAGAAGTTTTTATGTCAGAAATGAACATATTATTCTTTATTAGTCGTTATCTAATCATGAGAGCAGATTAAATACATCAAATTACACATCTATGTTTGTTTATGGTTATATGGCATCAGACATATGGTTAAGGACCACACAGATATTGAGAGGAAACCCACGGTCGCCAATTCATGGGCTACTCTTTTTGATTAGCAGCAAGGGATCTTTTATATGCACCATCCCACAGACAGGATAGTACATACCATGGCCTTTGATATACCAGTCGTGGTGCACTGGCTGGAATGAGAAATCGCCCAATGGGCCCACCGATAGGGATCGATCCCAGACTGACCACACATCCAGCGAGTGCTTTACCACTGGGCTACGTCCCATCCTGGCAGAGGACAAGGAAGTGAAGAAAACTCATGGACGACGGTACAGTGCTGTACACCACCAGCTCGTATTGACCATGGATGACGGTACAGTGCTGTACACCACCAGCTCGTATTGACCATGGATGACGGTACAGTGCTGTACACCACCAGCTCCTATTGACCATGGACGACGGTACAGTGCTGTACACCACCAGCTCCTATTGGCCATGGACGACGGTACAGTGCTGTACACCACCAGCTCCTATTGGCCATGGACGACGGTACAGTGCTGTACACTACCAGCTCCTATTGACCATGGATGACGGTACAGTGCTGTACACTACCAGCTCGTATTGACCATGGATGACGGTACAGTGCTGTACACCACCAGCTCGTATTGACCATGGATGACGGTACAGTGCTGTACACCACCAGCTCGTATTGACCATGGATGACGGTACAGTGCTGTACACCACCAGCTCGTATTGACCATGGATGACGGTACAGTGCTGTACACCACCAGCTCCTATTGACCATGGATGACGGTACAGTGCTGTACACCACCAGCTCCTATTGACCATGGACGACGGTACAGTGCTGTACACCACCAGCTCCTATTGACCATGGATGACGGTACAGTGCTGTACACCACCAGCTCCTATTGACCATGGACGACGGTACAGTGCTGTACACCACCAGCTCCTATTGACCATGGACGACGGTACAGTGCTGTACACCACCAGCTCGTATTGGCCATGGACGACGGTACAGTGCTGTACACCACCAGCT
The DNA here is from genome assembly GCF_016097555.1 of Gigantopelta aegis. Lineage (NCBI taxonomy): Eukaryota > Metazoa > Mollusca > Gastropoda > Neomphalida > Peltospiridae > Gigantopelta > Gigantopelta aegis. Next base: position 92,005,594 of record NC_054701.1, read on the forward strand.
CCTATTGACCATGGACGACGGTACAGTGCTGTACACCACCAGCTCGTATTGACCATGGATGACGGTACAGTGCTGTACACCACCAGCTCCTATTGACCATGGATGACGGTACAGTGCTGTACACCACCAGCTCCTATTGACCATGGACGACGGTACAGTGCTGTACACTACCAGCTCGTATTGGCCATGGACGACGGTACAGTGCTGTACACCACCAGCTCGTATTGGCCATGGACGACGGTAGTGCTGTACACCACCAGCTCGTATTGGCCATGGACGACGGTACAGTGCTGTACACCACCACGTACCACCATGGCGATGGTACAGTGCTGTACACCACCAGCTCGTATTGGACCATGGGACGGTACAGTGCTGTACACCACCAGCTTGTATTGGCCATGGACGACGGTACAGTGCTGTACACCACCAGCTCGTATTGACCATGGACGACGATACAGTGCTGTACACCACCAGCTCCTATTGGCCATGGATGACGGTACAGTGCTGTACACCACCAGCTCGTATTGACCATGGATGACGGTACAGTGCTGTACACCACCAGCTCGTATTGACCATGGATGACGGTACAGTGCTGTACACCACCAGATGGCCATGGATGACGGTACAGTGCTGTACACCACCACCGTATTGACCATGGATGACGGTACAGTGCTGTACACCACCAGCTCGTATTGACCATGGATGACGGTACAGTGCTGTACACCACCAGCTCGTATTGACCATGGACGATGATACAGTGCTGTACACCACCAGCTCGTATTGACCATGGATGACGGTACAGTACTGTACACCACATCACCAGCTCATATCGACCATGGATGACGGTACAGTACTGTACACCACCAGCTCATATTAACTAATCATCTCCAAGATATGAAATTAAATCCTGAATGGATGGATGGACAGACGGATGGACAGACAAAATGGATGGATGGACGGGATGGATGGATAGGATGGATGGTGGAATGGATAAATGGATGGGATGGATACTATTTCTATAATATTCCATTTTACTTTGAGAAGGTTTTGGGGGATCACAATGCACATGCTTGTGTGTACATAAAGTAAAACTAATGATTTGACACATAGCAAGTATCAAGATGTACAATAAACAACAATATCACACACAAACACAACTAACCTTGGCTGTGTTGTATCTTTCCAAAGCTTTCTTTGACAGTTCACTGGCTGCAAGTGTCAAATATCAATTTATATTAATACCTCATCTCATGGGATAACATTTTCTAATATTGCTACCAAACAGGTTTAAAAGTTTAATTTTTTTTTATACTGGTAAGAACAAGTGTAAAAACCTGCATTAATATTCACATGACAAAGTCAACTTGAATTAACTTCATATGACCAACTAATATGCATATGACCGCCCCCCCCCCCCCCCCCCCCGATACAAAAAGCACTTTATTCTGTTAAGAACCAGTATGATAACTTGAATTCCTATGACCATGTCAAAACTCTAGTCAGTATTTATAACAGAAAATGAAAAGTAATTAATATTAATAAAACAATACAAAATCTTTAATTAACATTTATATACTTTATGGCAAAATTTTATATTTATATAACACTAAAGTGACTTAACAGTGTGAAAACTTCAATTAATATTTATATGAAATTTTAAACAATTTAATTAATATTTATTTCACTAAAATCCTCAATTTATAGGACAGTGTAAAAATTTCACTAAAATCCTCAATTAATAGGACAGTGTAAAAACTATTTAATATTATATGATTGTGGCAAGTTCCCATAGTTATTACAATGAAAACTGTTGACCAATACATATATAAATATGAAAAATTCAATTAATATCTTCATGACAATTTCAAAACTGTCCAGGTGTGTGTGCAGGGTAAGGATTCAAAACCCAATCATGCTCAAGCAAATTTTCTTCTTTTTTCAATACATTATCCTGGGAGACATGTTTTGACCCCCACCCCACCCCCTGATAAACTTCGCTCACTAATCTAGAACTGCCCCAGCTAAAATTTCTGTCCACGAACCTTCTGACAGTATGAAACCTTTTATTTATATGACAATGTGAAACGGTTAATTAACTGATTAATAAAAACAAGTAAAAATATGACCACTGATATTTGTAACATAAGTATGGTGGTTGTACATGTATTTCCGTGGCTTACCTGTCACACACACACACAACTGATTAGATTACTGATTTAAAACACTTCTGACCTCACAGTACACGATAAATCAGCCAGCATAAATATTAGAGCACATTTTTAACCACTCGATTACCACAAAGCAAAATCAAACCTAAGTAAACAGTCACTGTGGACAGACGGTGATCGAATCGCCTGTTTCAGTCCGTCAAGCCACAAACAATTCCGCTCACTTTTATCTGTCCAAGTTGGTAATATTACCACACAGTGACTTGTATGTACATAGCTATTTGTTATGATCACAGCTTTGAGCTGTTTCACATAAAATTGTGAATACAGCTCCTTAATCGGCTATAGAACTTCTCAAGTTAAACTAACTCAGGTAAGATGGCTTCATTTATTTGGTTTTGTTAGTTTTTTATCACTATGCTGCTTCATGTCAAGTATTTTACTGTAAGAGGGTAATAACTTGTTCAAGTGAGAAATTCGTATCAAATCTGATCTGTAAGCATTAAAATTGAATAAAAACATTTTTATAAGTGATGTTGATAAAATATAAGAGTAGTTAACAAGAGAATGATCTGAAAACCGTATATCCTACAGGTGAAGATGTGAAGTAAACACAGAACTAATCTCTGCGTTATGTAATAACGTTTGGCAACACTCGCAATGAGCTAGTTTACATTGCTGTACACTAATCTGTTTTAACAATGGAATAGAAAACAGCATTCACCATGTCGATAAACCATATTTAACCATATTAACACCCACATATTACATGTAATTATAAATTATGTATAGGAGTACTAATCTGACAAATTAATATTCAGGGACCTTATTTAACCCAATTAACATTAACATACCATAAAGTCTGCATTAAGTGTTAATCTGACAAATTCAATATCCAGGGACCTTATTTAACCCAATTAACATTTACATATCATAAAGTCTGCATTAAGTGTTAATCTGACAAATTCAATATATCACAAGATAGCATATATACCTCAACTTTTGATAGACTAATCAATGGTTAGAATGGGAAATATCCCATTATGACCTCCCAGATGGACTGATCTTATGTCCTATAAAACTTAATGCAGAAGTGTTACTACTTCCATGTCTTGGTGAAAACTCTTCAGGCAAATTCAGAGATTTGCCCATGAAAGGCATGCTTGAACAGTTTTCCCAAAGCTAAACCCATGTTTCTACTCCAGTGGTCTCTTAATGTATTCGCAGTTTTAGCTCTGGGTGAGCAGAACATTTCGCCAAATTATCTTTTAAACTTCAAAAACCCAATTTATTTTTCCAATAAAATACCAAAATTACACTAAATTTGTTTATCAAATAAAAATAAAATTTGCCAATTGTTTTTAAAGTTGACAACTGGTGAATGTGGTGAGCGGCAGAGATAGCCTTGATTTGTGCACAGTTCATCATGGTAAATAAGACAAATGTTTTAAGCCTTACCCTACCAAACGGTTTACTGATCTTCTGTGCTAATTCACTTATTATTTAAAAATAATAATAATTTGTGTTCAAGTATTTTTCACTATAGTTAATTATTATTATTATTTTTTAATGTTTTTTACTAATATTTTTTTAAATCAGGGCTAGCTCTAGCACTCGCCAAATTCACCAACTGTGAATTTTAAAAACAATTGGGTGAATTTTATTTTAATTTGGCAAAAGAATTTCCTGTATTAATTGATATTTTGTAACAAAATAACTTGGTATCTATAAATATTGGAAGTTTAATAGAGAATATGGCGAAATGTTCTGCTGACCCAGAGCTAGCCCTGAAGATATAGTACATGTCAATGGACACTGACACTGTCAGCACTGAACAATAATACTAGGCTGTGTTCCGCCAGTGACCTACATGAATATCTTTATTTACCCAACACCCAGAGACAGGCTGATAAGGCTGGACTATACCAAATAGAATCTCAAAGGTGACAATGTTAGTGTATGTGGCTAAAAATACTACATAAAATATATTAAATTTGTCATAAAATCTTATCTTAAAATTCCATAAAAACTATTAAAAATACTATATTCAATATATGACTGAATATTACAACACTTTCCCCAAAGTATTAACTGATGAAAGTGGAACCGTTACTGGCTTGTTTTTGATATAATGGGATGTGTCTACCACATCCATAGTTCAGCACAAAATTATAGTATTTAGTTTTACAGGAACCACTACCACATACATTTTACAAGTACAAAGATATTTGACACAGTGGTACTGGTTGAGTACAAAGATATTTGACACAGTGGTACTGGTTGAGTACAAAGATATTTGACACAGTGGTACTGGATGAAATAAAATTATATACAGTGTCACATTTATCACCAATGGTAGAACAGGTAAAATATATTAACTGCGCTATCAAAAGAACATGAATATAACAACACCACACACTTCAGCACATGATAAATTAGATGAAGTAAGAGAAATCAATGTTCATTTTTGAAAACCACACTTGCACAGCACCAGCCCATAATCACTCCAGAAAAACAAAACAAGAACAGCAATGATCCCTCCCCAACATTGACCCCTCCCCCCCCCCCCCCCCAAAAAAAAAGAACGTAACATAATCATTCTGAATTTGAAGTGTAATCTAAAATACATGAAAGCTTTTATATAATATATTTTGATAATAGGTGGGTTTGTTTAAAGGCAGTTAATGAGTCAGTCTTGAAACTAACCAATCAACAAATCAATCACAATTATTTATTTTGCAGAAATCAAGCCAGTATTAAACAATGGCAGCTAAACGGTCCAACATGAAAATATTTTCTGTTGAGGAAAATGGGCATGGATCTCAGCAGAAAAGAAACAACATGCACCATTCAGACTCCATAGACGGACTGTCACAAAAGATACATGAACAGCTTCGCCGACATCGATACCTGCAGGTTTTATTCTTTATCATCATTCTGGGTATCGACACAGTAGACCTTGTTGCTGACTGGCTGTTCTACACGGACGTGAGCATCGCTGAACAGGGGCTGGTGTACGGGGTTCCCGACCAGAAAGCCGTAACGGCCCTGCTCTTCTTTTCCATCATCGGTTCGCTGACTTTCATCTTTGAAACGGCCAACCTCGGGAAGGAGATCTTCACTGGATATCCGTGGCTCAACACGGACCTGGTTTCTGCGGTGACGATGTGGGTGGAGGATATCCCACAGATAGCGATAAACGTCTACATCGCGCTGTGCCGCGAGGACCCCATCAGCGTCTTCCAGCTAACCAAGGCCGCAGTCGTCATCCTCGGCATCGTCATCAGAATCGTCATCTCATCTGTGAGGTACTGCAGCCATGACAGTCTCGTCGAGCTCAAACAGCGCAACCCGGAGTCGCAACGCCACGTTACCTACCGCGTCTTCATCATGATGGGCCTCATCTTCAACATGGCTGGGGCCGTCGCCATCTTCATCTTCACGCAGACAAGCAGGGACCTCAGCGGGAAGGTCATCTTCGAGGTCCCCGACACCATCTTTGAAGACCGTTTCCACGACGCCAGGTACTTCCACAATGTGAGTGTGTACTTCCACCACCCGACGTTTGACTACACTGATGACACACCGAATGACACCAACAGCCACTGGATGCGACTCATCACCATCAACAGCATTCGAAACCTCCCCGAGAAGGAAATAATGTTTGATTACGAGTTTCAGGATCTGCCGAATGAACTGAAGATGATTCTGTGGGAGAACGACGGGGGGAAGAACTGGCAGGCGCAGGAGTGCTACACGCTTGACAAATCCACCAAGATCATCGCACCCACCACACCATGTGGCGCAGCCTTCGTGTCGGCTCCCCCAGACACCTCCATCATCTTCCAGTTTTCATTCACGCCTCCCGACAGAGTGTTTAGAAAACTTGTCTTTGGTGACATCTCATTCAACGTGAAAATCAACGAAAACGGCACGTGCCGATCTATTAGCGATGATCAGGTGGCACATTACTTACAAACAGGATCCAACATCCCTGTGGTGGTGCATTACTACCGCACCAACGTCAGTGAGGCCAACCACATCATCAATGAAGGCGGGGCGGTGCGGTTCTACGAGAACGAGAGAGATCTGATTGACATCAAGGAGGTGTGGCAGACCGGCTGGATGAACTGCGAAACCAAGGGCAGCCTCGCCCCCCACTACGACACAAAGATTAACCCCCCATGTAACACAACACAGCTTACACCGTAACGGTAAACTACACAGTGTCTTCTACAAAATCAGTGTATAGGAAACCATTTTCTAAACAAATTACAATATCAGTTTACCGTTTCTCAATGAATATGTAAATGCAGTGAAGATGTGATTTTATTGACTAGTGCTACCTACCTAATTGAATGCAACCACACTCTATAATGTAAAAACCATTGCACCATGTCACAACATGGTAACATCTTAATCAGGGCTAGTTCTGGGGGAGCAAAACATTTGGCAAAATTACCTAAAAAAAGAAGAAGCAAAACCACGGTTATTTCCCAACAAAATACCAATGGTTACATTAAATTTGTTTTGCCAATTAAAATAAAATTCACCAGTTGTTCCCACAATTCGCAATAGGAAAATTTGGCGAGTGGCAGAGCTAGCCCTGTTAATACAGACTTTGCCCGTTGGCCAATCCCTAACATACAAAAGCATTAATGATTAGTCTGAAAACCCCCGCAAAAAATCACCTTACAGCAGATAATGTGTAATGGATTCCACCAACTTACAACAAAACAATACAAACAAAACTACACCATAGTAAACAGAAACATTTGCTGAACCAGTTAATGCTTGTGAAGATTTAATGTCTGCGTGACTACTCACTAAACAACCGAGTACAATAACTTGTTCTACTGGTGACACGTTTATAGTGTTTGTCTCATGAACAACAGATTACTACTGTCAGTTAGTGTTAGGAAGTGGTTACAATGTTTCCAGTGATCATCAGAAAGAATTGTGTTTACTATAACAAACCTATTTAATTTTATCCTAATAAATTATAAATGGGTGGGAGCCAGAGACACAGAGGAAATTGCCCAACGACCGTTGAAAGTAGGAGTAGAAAACAGGGAGGCCCTGCATCCCCAACTCTGAAAGTTATATATTGTACCAACCCCTCAGCTGGATGGTGAATTAATATATGGTTTCCCCTCAAAACATCTTCCAACTTCTATGCTAATGCTTTCATTGTAATGGCATTCTGATGTCTGAAGGGCTAAGCAGTCCAGATGGCAATGTCAAAATAGTTATTTTTCTTAGACTACACAAATAATATTTCTAAACCACCAACACCAACATTCCCACCAAGAACAAGCCAATGCTACCATAGTTCAGGCCTACTGCTGTTGTGGACGTTTCTGATGGTGTGGATGTTTTCTTCAAAAGTCAGCCAAGATCAAGTATTTGTCAATGTCAGAGTTTTCTTCTTCATAGTGCTTATGGATTTACAGTCTACACATTAATAATCCATATTATAAAACACTTGTGCTACATACAAAAACTTCATTAAAACTAATGTTTTTATACTTATTTATTTAAGTGTATTTAATTTTACACGTTAGTGTGGAGGTTGAATTGTTCACTTTCATCTTGTCGTACAATGTACAAGCAGTGCTTATTTATGTCTATTGTGCATGTAATATGTTACTTGTTCAGTCTTATAACATACTAGCTAAAATGTGATGATTTTTTAAAAATAAAAGTTTAATTGTACAAATTCACATCATTGGACAAATGCTTCTAAGAACCACATCAGTCTTGTGATTTTCCACGGATATGCTGGATAAAAGTTGATATCAGGGATGGGAATTTGTGAACTGTAAAAAAGAGGAAAGCTAGAGAGACCACCGAAATTCTTGAAATCCTAGGTTAAAATCTGTGCCATCTGACACATTTTGGAGGAAAAGACGAATAAAATGCGAGGAAACACAATGTTCCATGAGAGGAAAACCGCTGATCCGAAGATAATTCACACCCCTGTGATACAGAGAATAAACGGTAATCTCCTCAAGATATCAGCTTTACACTGTGGTTAAAATGGTGAATAAGATACTTTATTTTTTAAACTCTAAGTGACGAAAATATATATTAATTTTATCATGTTACTAAACTCAAGTTACATTTTGTTACAATGCTTTATTTGTATATACAGTGAAACCTCAGTAAACTGGAATTCCCTTAAAACCAGACGTTTTACTGAGTCTTTTTAAAAACCAGTACAAAACTTAACCTCTTTAAAGCGATTTCTCTTAATACTGGACATTTTAAATTGGTCTCAAGAGTGTCTGGTTTAGAGGGGTTTCACTGTACTGTGTTAAAACTTAAAATGTGAAAACTATGTAAGCAAACTGAGTCAGACTTATGTGAAACATGTAAATGTTATTCTTTTGGTCATATTGTGCTCCAATATTGTCATTAAATCAAACAATTTTTTATTTATTTTTTGTAATTGGAAAGATATATGCTGTATCCACCTCCCACCTGTAGTTTGTGTTCAATGATATGTGACAGAATGAAGCAGTATGCAATATCAGATATATGCCACAGAGCTCATATCCTAGATAAACATTAATCTAAATCTGTATTCTAAAAACAAGGATTCTGAGAGTGCTGCTAAAGTAATACATGTCCACTACTTGAGCCAATACATTTTTGTATCTTCTCAGTTTAACTCTTTTACCACGACAGGCCGGTATACCGGCTTGTGATACCAGTGCCTCTCACCACGACAGGCCGGTTTAGCGGCTTGTAACACCTGTTCATATTTGGCGCCGAGTGACGCGTCAATATTATAATTAGACAAAATCTCGCGCGACCATAGCTGCCATGTGACACACTGTAATGGCTGCGCCCATGTTCTAGCGAATTTTGAATGCGTTTTTCCAAGTTTATACTGATATTCTGACTGTAATTAAACATGAACCGAGGTGACGAAATTTCGTCTGTTGAAAACAATGGTTGCGATTCAGATGACGGGTTTTCCGATGATGAAATGTGGGATATTATGGACTTTGGTGCATTTGATTTAATCGAAATTGGCGATCGTGAACGAAATGTCATTAAACATGGCAATTTAGAAGAAAATGATACCGATGACGAGTTACAAGATGACTTGCCACTGTTTTACCACGCGCCTGAGTTTACCTGGACACATGAGCCATATTCGGTTACCTGCAGATCAACGTTTACTAAAAATCCGGGGCCCGTAAAAGTGTTTGACGTCAACACAAACGCCATAGAGTACTTTTCGCTATTTTATTCCAATACAGTGTATGGAAAAATTGTGTAATTTACCAACATGAATGCCAAAAAAAAAAGCGTGATACAGATCCTGCTAACAACAAAGGTGTGTGGTATGATATTTCTGTTGATGAAATGAAAGCTTAATTTTGCAAAAGCATTGTAAATATATATTTTAAAATTATAACTGGAATGTTAATTAATTAATTATCCAACAAGAAAAACATTTGTACTGTTTTTTTTTTTTTAAATTACCAGTCCTACCTACTCAAATAGGCGAGTAATATGCATAGTTTACCTGTAATTACCAGATTTATACCTGTTGAATCTAACATTTTTAAAGTATTATTTTTTTATCTAGACAGCCGTCCATTCACCTTTCTGGAAATGTATAGCCTATAACTAGAATTAATGATAAAACAAGTAGTTTTATCCTTTAACAAACATGATCATAAATCTGCTATTTAAACTCAGTGTGCAGGGAAGGTCAAGACTGTAAAACTTAGTGGTGAAAGAGTTAAGGGTCAAAACTTTGTAAAAAATGAATAAATCACCATAAAAGCCAAACTTGATCTGTAACAGTACATCATAAAGCTTTTCACAAAATTTCAGCTCAATATCTTGATGCATTGTGAAAAAACCCATTCAGAAAACTCTGTGTGGAACAGATGGATGGATACAAAACCTCTAGTCCCATCCGGTTGGATCTGTAGTGGACTAATAATAACTGTTGGGAATTAACGGGAGTGCCACTTGATTGAGCTACAGTAACACAGGATTCACCTGTGTCTGAGATATCTCTGTGAACAATGGCTGCATTGGCGTTGGTCAAACATATTTTAAACAATAATTATTCTTGGTTGGGATACAGGCAGATATTCACTAATCTACACTTCCACCAGATTCACCTGTCTCCAAGACATCCCTGTGAACAATGGTTACTTTGGTGGAGTCACAAATATTATAATCTATTGTTGGTAGGGATACAGGCAGATATTTCACTGAGCATAGACACTATCACCGGACTGACCTGTCTCCAAGATATCCCTGTGAACAATGGTTACATTGGTGGAGTCACAAATATTATAATCTATTGTTGGTAGCGATACAGGCAGATATTTCACTGAGCATAGACACTACCTCCGGACTGACCTGTCTCCAAGATATCCCTGTGAACTATGGTTACATTGGTGGAGTCACAAATATTATAATCTATTGTTGGTAGCGATACAGGCAGATATTTCACTGAGCATAGACACTACCACCGGAATGACCTGTCTCCAAGATATCCCTGTGAACTATGGTTACATTGGTGGAGTCACAAATATTATAATCTATTGTTGGTAGGGATACAGGCAGATATTTCACTGAGCATAGACACTACCACCGGAATGACCTGTCTCCAAGATATCCCTGTGAACTATGGTTACATTGGTGGAGTCACAAATATTATAATCTATTGTTGGTAGTGATACAGGCAGATATTTCACTGAGCATAGACACTACCACCTGAGCATAGAATGACCTGTCTCCAAGATATCCCTGTGAACTATGGTTACATTGGTGGAGTCACAAATATCATAATCTATTGTTGGTAGGGATACAGGCAGATATTTCACTGAGCATAGACACTACCTCCGGACTGACCTGTCTCCAAGATATCCCTGTGAACAATGGTTACATTGGTGGAGTCACAAATATTATAATCTATTGTTGGTAGCGATACAGGCAGATATTTCACTGAGCATAGACACTACCTCCGGACTGACCTGTCTCCAAGATATCCCTGTGAACTATGGTTACATTGGTGGAGTCACAAATATCTATAATCTATTGTTGGTATGGTTACATTGGTGGAGTCACAAATATTATAATCTATTGTTGGTAGCGATACAGGCAGATATTTCACTGAGCATAGACACTACCTCCGGACTGACCTGTCTCCAAGATATCCCTGTGAACTATGGTTACATTGGTGGAGTCACAAATATTATAATCTATTGTTGGTAGCGATACAGGCAGATATTTCACTGAGCATAGACACTACCACCGGAATGACCTGTCTCCAAGATATCCCTGTGAACTATGGTTACATTGGTGGAGTCACAAATATTATATCTATTGTTGGTAGCGATACAGGCAGATATTTCACTGAGCATAGACACTACCACCGGAATGACCTGTCTCCAAGATATCCCTGTGAACTATGGTTACATTGGTGGAGTCACAAATATTATAATCTATTGTTGGTAGCGATACAGGCAGATATTTCACTGAGCATAGACACTACCTCCGGACTGACCTGTCTCCAAGATATCCCTGTGAACTATGGTTACATTGGTGGAGTCACAAATATTATAATCTATTGTTGGTAGCGATACAGGCAGATATTTCACTGAGCATAGACACTACCACCGGAATGACCTGTCTCCAAGATATCCCTGTGAACAATGGTTACATTGGTGGAGTCACAAATATTATAATCTATTGTTGGTAGCGATACAGGCAGATATTTCACTGAGCATAGACACTACCACCGGAATGACCTGTCTCCAAGATATCCCTGTGAACTATGGTTACATTGGTGGAGTCACAAATATTATAATCTATTGTTGGTAGCGATACAGGCAGATATTTCACTGAGCATAGACACTACCTCCGGACTGACCTGTCTCCAAGATATCCCTGTGAACTATGGTTACATTGGTGGAGTCACAAATATTATAATCTATTGTTGGTAGCGATACAGGCAGATATTTCACTGAGCATAGACACTACACTACCATCCCCGGAATGACCTGTCTCACCAAGATATCCCTGTGAACAATGGTTACATTGGTGGAGTCACAAATATTATAATCTATTGTTGGTAGCGATACAGGCAGATATTTCACTGAGCATAGACACTACCTCCGGACTGACCTGTCTCCAAGATATCCCTGTGAACTATGGTTACATTGGTGGAGTCACAAATATTATAATCTATTGTTGGTAGCGATACAGGCAGATATTTCACTGAGCATAGACACTACCACCGGAATGACCTGTCTCCAAGATATCCCTGTGAACAATGGTTACATTGGTGGAGTCACAAATATTATAATCTATTGTTGGTAGCGATACAGGCAGATATTTCACTGAGCATAGACACTACCTCCGGAATGACCTGTCTCCAAGATATCCCTGTGAACTATGGTTACATTGGTGGAGTCACAAATATTATAATCTATTATTGGTTGGGTACCAGGCAGATATTTCACTGAGCTACATTCCCACCGGACTGACCTGTCTCTGAGATTTCCTTGTGAACTATGGTGGCATGGGCAGGGTCAAACGCTCCTGTTCGCATCACATAGTCTGTATTCAAAGCCATGGTGTTGACCCAATGACCATGACCTTGCAATGTCCTACACAACACACCCTGAAAAACAAGTGTTAAAGATGATGAGTCAACATACAAAATAATATGGGGGGTTTTCTAAACCAGTTTTTGAACAGGATGAACATAAAATATACCTAGCATGGAGCTGTATATGACGTTAAAAATCAAATCCATGTAGATTCAATTTCAGTTAGATCTAAGAGTTGAAGATGATTAAGCATTCACATAAAGAATAGCAGTATTTCAACTACATGTTTCTTAATGGAAGTAGCAGTTTATAACACACACACAAATAAACAGCAGAGTGTTTCAACTATATGTTAATATTTCTTAATGAAAGTAGTATTTTATAAGACACAAAGAAACAGCAGTTACTCTTAAGAAATGTGGTTTACATCGGACACAGATACTGTTGAAAATACATGTGAACATTTTTAAATTATTTTTTCCGGACTGTATTTGAAAAGCAGGGCTAGCTCTGGGCTAGCAGAAACCCAGTTATATTCTCACAAAATATAATTTATTTCATGAAATTATTTCGCCAAATTAAAATAAAATCTGTTAATTGCTTTTGAAATTCACAATTGGTGAGTGCCAGAGCTAGCCCTGTAAAAGTGAGAGAAATAAACTATTCAGTCGACTGTTAGTAGGCCAAATTCAATTATTAATTTTAAAAACCATAAGCAAATTTTAATTTGGCTAAATAATTTCATGTAATAATTGATATTTTGTTAGAAAATACCTGGGATTCTGCAAAACAAGTTTTAACGAAATAGATAATTTGGCAAAATGTTCTAGTCAGCAAGCCCAGCTGCTAGCATTAATTCAAAACTCTGTTCTGATACAGGAAATGTATTCCCAAACATTTCAAAGATGCAAGAATGAGTTCACTATGTATTCCCATTCTCAAATCCCACTCTACCTCGCCTGGTGGTGTGATGAGAACAAATTCTTTGATGTTCACAAATGCCATGACAATTCACACCTGGTGTGACATACGACGATCACAGATGGCTACTTACGTCTTGTGCTCTCCACACCTGGTGTGACATGCGACGATCACAGATGGCTACTTACGTCTTGTGCTCTCCACACCTGGTGTGACATGCGACATCACAGATGGCTACTTACGTCTTGTGCTCTCCACACCTGGTGTGACATGCGACGATCACAGATGCAGGGAACAATATTTCACGAGAACCGCCGTTCTGTTCGCGTGTCGGTTATGCAGAATTAAATTTACGCGAACCGCAAATTGGTTACGTCATGACCTGTAAACGTTCAGAAACTAAAACTTGCAAACTTCACGATTACAGGAAGTTTATTCATCCAGACATACTACTACTAGTACTAGTATTCCGACAAATTTTTTAGGCTGAATTTTAGATACTCGATGCGCAGCAAACCAGTAAACAACATTATATTGCATCAGTTGTAACTTGCGACCAGTCTAAACTTTTGTTTAAAGTTTTAAAGAAATGTGCTCAGACCGCTAGGGATGGCTAAATTATCTCCTGCTATTTTATCTCTTAAAGGTATATATGTAGATATAATATTAGATTGGCTATAATTTTGCATATATTAAAAACAGTTTTAACGTAAACAGGAATCCAAAAGTGTCACAAAAATTGAAAAATACTCTAACATCGCAAAATGAGCTTTAAAAAAATATAAAACATTTGGAACGTCACTGTAGTATAGACGTACCATCGATAAAGTGAAAGTAGCATAGCCAACGCAAACGGCAAAACGGAATCCCTCCAAATGATTATGTATATATTTCAAAGGCGTAGTAGCGCCCATTACGAACATTACACATGTGCCTAATGCAAAAACAAAATCCGGGAATAGGTCGAGGCTGTCTGTAATTGTTCTATAAACTATCCTCTTAAAAATGACTCGAAAAAAGATTACAAAAAAGAAAAAAAAAAGCCTCCGAAAAGGCTCAGATCTACAAGGGTCCTGATTTTCAACTTTTTCACAGGGGGAGGCTCCCCGAATATCTCCGCTCGGGCTAAGAAAATTTCTGGCTACGCCCATATATTTTGTTTCAGTACTGGGGCTGATATTCAGTTCTTTTATAATATTGTTAACTTTAGCAAGCATTAAAGGTAGGGTCAACTCAAAACAAGAGTCTTTATGTGTTGGAAAGATGCATACCCGGACCACCAACACATACTGACACTTTAACAAATGAAAAACGCGTAATTTTAGAATTAATAAAAAAAAGAAAAAGATTATTCCTGCTAACTGGGGGTAGCCATTTTGTTTCGTTTTTGAAACGTCCGGTGGTATAGCTTGGGGCGAAGTGACGTCAGCTCCGTCCATCTGCTCTATACACTGTAAACAAACGCTCTAATTTACTACAAGGCGCTTCGCTTTCATCAACCTGACTTGTAAAACAACATGAATGACTTGATTGTATAATAAACTATTTAACTAAATATATTTCAATTTGCATCAATAGAACGAAATCAAGTTATAGTATTTTTCTTTTTTGAAAAATCAAAAAAAAGAAAAAAAAGAAGCATATTATTAGGCCTATAGGTAGGGTACGTTCGAGCAAAAATGACCACTCAAGATACTCAAGTGATACTTTTCTTTTCTTTAAGACGACGTAATTGGTCAGTTTTGTGATTTTAGATGGAGAAGTCTACTTAAGCAATGGTTTTACAGAATTACTTACAGTAATAATGCAGAGCAGCTGGTAATGTCCATTACGAATAGAGGGGTATCCGTGCGGTTATAACACAATACCCTGTGATCTTAAAAGAGACACGTCTTTTTAGTGCGTCTAGACACAGTGTCTGGGGACCGTCTAAATATACACCTGCCAATCAGGAACCACAGGTACTGGCCACGGAAAGAAAAGACAAATTAACTAAGAAAACACTCCGATTATTATTTCAGTACATGGGTTAATTTATGTACAAAACATAATAGTTATTTCAACACTTTGACAATGGTGGTTTATTTTGTATTGAAAAATAATATATAATTGTTACTGGCTTACTGGGATGGCTATTATTACAGAAGTTCCTGAGAACATTGCGATGCATCCGCAAAAATCAGGTATGTTTTGTTTCTTCAGTTCAAAGACTAATTCCTGACGTGACACGTTAGGTATTACGTAACCACCAGCTCGCCAGAGGGCGTATTCATTAGGATGGTACAAAATGGCTGCGCCCATTATATATAATAGTCGTAACATTTAACCGTTTTATTAATTAACTATAAGATTATACTTGTTGATATTAAGCAATAATGTGCATTATATATCGCTGAATATGCATACCAGGCCAAATACCTTAATTGTCCACTCCTTTGAAGCCATTTTTGGGGGGGGGTCAAATGTTTTCTTTTGTATTTGTTTTAACTTTATGTTTCAGCTAAAAACTATGTATTTAAAATATAATTTCAACGTAATTTTGAGGTAACCGATCAGGTAACTCACGGGTTTCACAAATATAATTCACGTAACCGAACAACTGGTTACCTAGGTAAAAACCACGTGAACCGACTTCCGGTTCCCTCAGGTTTCGAAATATTGTCCCCTGCAGATGGCTACTTACGTCTTGTGCTCTCCACACCTGGTGTGAAATGCGATGATCACAGATGGCTACTTACGCCGTGTGCTCTCCACACCTGGTGTGACATGCGACGATCACAGATGGCTACTTACGTCTTGTGCTCTCCACACCTGGTGTGACATGCGACGATCACAGATGGCTACTTACGTCTTGTGCTCTCCACACCTGGTGTGACATGCGACGATCACAGATGGCTACTTACGTGTTGTGCTCTCCACACCTGGTGTGACATGCGACGATCACAGATGACTACTTACATGTTGTGCTCTCCACACCTGGTGTGATATGCAACGATCACAGATGGCTACTTACGTCTTGTGCTCTCCACACCTGGTGTGACATGCGATGATCACAGATGGCTACTTACGTCTTGTGCTCTCCACACTTTGATGGTTCTGTCTTGTGACGAGCTGTACAGGAGATTATTGCCGCCCCACTTGAGACATGACACCGACTGTAGATGACCGGACAATGTCATGTGGCACTGACTCAACACTGTATCCCAGATCTTTAGTGTTGCATCCTGCAATGTTACAAATATACTCAGAGAAAGAAATAAGGGAACACTTGGTATTGAAGGTCAAATTATGGTCATTATCAGCGTCGTATCAATGTCAGTTGTGTTAGATTGAATGTCAGTAGTGTTAGATTGAATGTCAGTAGTGTTGGACTGCATGTAAGTAGTGTTAGACAGAATGCCAGTCGTGTTACACTGAATGCCAGTAGTGTCAGACTGGATGTCAGTAGTGTTAGACTGAATGTCAGTAGTGTTGGACTGAATGTCAGTAGTGATGGACTGAATGTAAGCAGTGTTAGACTGAATGTCAGCAGTGATGGACTGCATGTAAGTAGTGTTGGACTGAATGTCAGTAGTGTTGGACTGCATGTAAGTAGTGTTAGACTGAATGTCAGTAGTGTTAGACTGAATGTCAGACTGAATGTCGGTCATGTTAGACTTAATGTCAGTAACACAGTTAATATGGATGAGTCTTTACTGTAGTCAATGTTTTCTGTTAAGTGTTATCCCTTATTTCTATTCACCACTATACTTAAATCACACAAACGAAGTGGGGCACTGGTTGGGATGATACAAGTCTACCCACATCAGGTGAGTGATCTAACACTGAACTATAGCTAACCCACACCACATTTCCAGTGAATTCTCTAACACAGATATATTGCTGTGTGTAGTGTCATATTAAGTAAACATCACCCAATCCAACATTTCCAGTGAATTCTGTAACACAGGTATACTAGTGTGTCATATCAAGTAAACATCATACCAACACTAATTTCCAGTGAATTCTCTAACACAGGTATACTGGTGTGTGTAGTGTCATATCAAGTAAACATACCAACACTAATTTCCAGTGAATTCTGTAACACGGGTATATTGGTGTGTGTAGTGTCATATCAAGTAAACATCATACCAACACTAATTTCCAGTGAATTCTCTAACACAGGTATATTGGTGTGTGTAGTGTCATATCAAGTAAACATCATACCAACACTAATTTCCAGTGAATTCTGTAACACAGGCATATTGGTGTGTGTAGTGTCCTATCAAGTAAACATCATACCAACACTAATTTCCAGTGAATTCTGTAACAGGTATATTGGTGTGTGTAGTGTCATATCAAGTAAACATTATACCAACACTAATTTCCAGTGAATTCTCTAATACAGGTATATTGGTCAGTGCAAGCTTTAGATCTCACTAATTTGGGTGCAACAGGGTTTTTTCTCTCATTCTCAGGTATATAGGACAGAGCTACCTCATGGAAGAAAGCCATGTAAGAAATTTCTATCCTACATGGGACATCACGTGCACTCGTTTAACATGACGTTGTTGGTAACATATGATGTCATATTAGTGTGAGATGGTGACGTGAGGTCATTAGACACAGTTTTAAATTAATATTTTGTTATTAAAACCTTCATTATAAAAGCCATCCTGTTAATTTGTAGTGTTAAATTTTATTTAACTCATGAAACAGACCCGGCAAATATGATAGTGTAGTTTATTTATGCTAAAATGGTCAAATAAAAAAAGTTACTTGTTCAGCCATCTTTGTCTGTTCCTGTAAAATAATGGTTTATTTATCGAATGAATGAGAGAAAAAGACTTTGATCATATGCGTTCATGTGGGATAGAAAAAGTACAAGCCTCGTCCCAGGTCGAAGTTTCCACCACCTCGGGTGTACTTTTTGGATCCCACATGACCACATATGATGGAGTCCCAGGTCGAAGTTTCCAGCCACCTCGGGTGTACTTTTTGGATCCCACATGACCACATATGATGGAGTCTTATAGTCTTTTATGAATAAAACAATGAGGTGTTTTTTTTAGTGCAGTAATGTTCTGAAGATTTACAAATACACAAAAATGCACGTCAAGTTTGTTTAATCTGGGCGTGATTATTAGTGGCACGACATTTTTGCCTTGACTTTAGTGCAATCTAAAGTCCTGAAGTGTTCTGTCATATCAAGAAAACATCATTCACTAGTAATACTGTTATTTGAAATTTGATTACAAACAGTTCCAAAACAGTTTTGTTCTGATGTACAAAGTACAAATTGATGAGTACAAACCTTTGAGGAACTTGCCAAGTACCTACATTCTGGATCCCTGCAATCACAAGAGTTCATTAACAAAACAAACACACAGTCAGCTAACATTACAAAAACAAGCTTTCATTGGTCTAACTACATGTAAACAAACTGTGAAATAGCATTACAAAAACAAAATGCACTGTGATATAGCATTATAAAACCAGAAGTTTTGTGAAAAAAAAGCATCCAAACTGATTTATAACCAGTAATCACACAGTATCACTGCCAGATATAAAGGCAATACATATATTTTAATGAAAGCTGATACAAAAATGTAGCTATGTGGTGGTATAATGTAATTTAACATGAGATTAAAAATCTATTACGGCCTCACAATAAACTTTAAAACAGACATATACAGTACATGTTATCTCAGTGAACATTTAAAAATAATAAAATGTAATAACTTTGTTTTTAAATATAGGAAAGAAAATGTTGATGAGACATATATATATAGAGAGAGAGAGAGAGAGAGAGAGAGAGAGAGAGAGAGAGAGAGAGAGAGAGAGAGAGAGAGAGAGAGAGAGAGAGAGAGAGAGAGACAGAGAGACACAGAGAGAGAGAGAGAGAGAGAGAGAGAGAGAGAGAGAGAGAGAGAGAGAGAGAGAGAGAGAGAGAGAGAGAGAGAGAGAGAGAGAGAGAGAGAGAGGAAACAAGAGAGATGAAAACATAACAAAAAACCTTACAAATGTAGAGGTTTCCATGACAACCAGGTGATCCACTGTTTATGACCAATCAGAGTGCTCCCTATTTGTTTGCCCGATCCAGGATCCCAAATACAGATGTGACTATTCTTGCATCCTGACGCCAGCTTCCTGCCATCTGGTGACCAACTGATACTTAGGATCCAGTGTTTGTGACCTGAAGAATAAAACACAAATACTCACATACATGTATAAAGCTTTGCATAAACATGACTAGTTTATGAAAGTTACCTTTGGTAATATGCATGCTTTATAGAAAACTAAGGTTTCTTCATATTCTCTATTTAGAAACAGGAAACATTTAAACCAAAATTATTTAATAATTGGAAGATAAAATGCTGGTAAGTTGCAGAACAGATCTATTGATCAGAAAATTAAAAACAAAAGTTAATATAATCCAACGTAACACCTCTAAACCAGACACCCATGGGGCCAAGTATTAGTCTGGTTTTAAGGTTCTGTTATTTATTTTGTACTGATATTTTTGTAAAGGAACCACGGAAACGTCTGGTTTTGAGGGATTTCTGGTTTACAGAGGGTGCGGAGTATGAGGGGATACTGGTTTACAGAGGGTGCGTTTTGGAGGGGATACTGGTTTACAGAGGGTGCTGTTTGGAGGGCATACTGGTTTACAGAGGGTGCAGTTTTCAGTAATTTCACTGTATACCTATTATAGAGAAAAAGCCAACAGGAAAGTAAAAGGCAACACTGATTACCTTTACAGGTGTACTGAGGTGTTTCTGTGTTGATATCGTAGAACAACACTGATTACCTTTACAGGTGTACTGAGGTGTTTCTGTGTTAATATCGTAGAACAAAACTGATTACGGTTACAGGTGTACTGAGGTGTTTCGGTGTTGATATCGTAGAACAACACTGATTACCGTTACAGGTGTACTGAGGTGTTTCTGTGTTGATATCGTAGAACAACACTGATTACCTTTACAGGTGTACTGAGGTGTTTCTGTGTTGATATCGTAGAACAACACTGATTAGGGTTACAGGTGTACTGAGGTGTTTCTGTGTTGATATCGTAGAACAACACTGATTACCTTTACAGGTGTACTGAGGTGTTTCTGTGTTGATATCGTAGAACAACACTGATTAGGGTTACAGGTGTACTGAGGTGTTTCTGTGTTGATATCGTAGAACAACACTGATTACCGTTACAGGTGTACTGAGGTGTTTCTGTGTTGATATCGTAGAACAACACTGATTACCTTTACAGGTGTATGGAGGTGTTTCTGTGTTGACATCCCAGAACAACACTGATTACCTTTGCAGGTGTACTGAGGTGTTTCTGTGTTGACATCCCAGAATCTGACAGTTGTATCACCCGAACCACTGGCCAAATATCTGGAAGAAGAATGAGTTTAAACCAATAATGAATGAATGAATGTTTTAACAACACCCCAGCATGAAAAACACATCTGCTACTGGTTGTCAAACTACAGTAAATGCAAATATGAAGTGATGAACAACATCAATATAAAAATTCAAGAGGTAAATTAAACCACATTGTAAAGAACTTTGCAAAAAATGCAAATATCACAGAGAGATAAAATTACAATTTATAATATACTACTCAAAAGAATTTAAGGGTCAGACGATATTTTCGACATTATTTTCTGAATGTCAATTATATTAGCTAGACCATAATGTCACGCATGGTATTGTTCCATTTTGACGAAAGTGGGTCTAAGCAACCCATAAATGAATTAAAATCCACTGTCATTGACACTGTCGACTAGTTCTAATGGCGAAAACATGCTTACATTTGCACGTAAATTAGGGCGAAAGCGAAAGGTCTGCTAAGTGCCCATAACTTGCTTTTTCACAAAGCGCTTCATTTGCACGCTTTGCATGTGTATTCCATGTTCCCAATGCTGAATTTCCGTATAATTGGAGGTTGCGTTCGTGTACGGTGCACACTCTGAATTCGACAATGGTACGACGTCAACTGACTATCGAAGATCGAGGAAGGGCTATTGCTTGGCTTCAGGATGGCAATACGCAAAGAAATGTTGCTCTGAGACTTGGTGTCAGTCAGAGTGTCGTTGGCCGACTGTGGCAACGGTACCTAGCAACGAATTCTGTTCGAAATCGTCCACTTTCGGGAAGACCCTGAAGCACTACAAATAGAGAGGACTGCTACATCACCAATATGGCTCTACGTCAACGCACAACCACTGCACGCCGTTTTACGTGACAATCTGCGGACTGTGACTGGAACTCGAGTGTCTGATCAAACCATACGCAATCGTCTGAGAGCCAATAATCTATGCTGCCGTCGCCAGGCTGTTCGACCACCACTCCTACCACGTCACAGAACAGCCAGACGTCACTGGTGCACACTTCATCTGCGGTGGCAACGTGTTCAGTGGGGTCGAGTGATGTTCACTGATGAGTCCAGGTTGAGTCTCCAGTTCAACGACGGTCGGGTTCATGTCTACAGACGTCCTGGGGAGCGCTTCGCTGACGTTAACGTTTGACAACGTCACCGGTTCGGTGGTGGCAGCGTCATGGTGTGGGATGGCATCTCTATCCACCACAGGACCCCCCTCTATGTGGTGGATGGCAATCTGAATGGAATCCGCTATCTGAATGAGATTATCCGGCCGTTGGTTCTCCCAGGCCTTCAGCAGATTGGCGGCGGGGCAGTTCTGCAGGATGACAATGCCAGACCCCACCGCGCCAGGGTGGTAACGGACTTTCTCAGACAACACAGTATCGCCAGGATGGATTGGCCAGCATATTCGCCTGACTTGGCCCCAATAGAGCACGCCTGGGACGAATTAGGCAGGAGAGTTCGGGATAACCATGCCCCTCCGGCCAACCTTCATGATCTGGGTCAACTTCTTATAGCAGAGTGGCAGGCCATTCCCCAAGAGTTCTTCAGACGTCTGATCAACAGCATGAGGCAACGATGTGTCGAGTGTATTCGCGCCAGGGGTGGATTCACACACTATTAAACGAATGTTCTAATGTGTAAAATCCATGTTTGACAACCTTCAACTTTGACAGCATGTCATGTGACTTTCTTGTATACAGTGACGTTTATTTGAGGGTTTTTTTAAATATGGAACAATAAATTAAATTTTTGGTGTAGTTTACATCATCAATCTAATACACTCTGAAACTTATTTGGTTATAAATTTTTGACCCTTAAATTCTTTTGAGTAGTATAAAATTCAGTATCACAAAGAAATCGCAACAAAAGTTCAGGATGAAATCGGAATGATTCCATCACATTTCTTCTATCAAATACAGTAGAGACTGGTCTAATGACTACCTGTCCATAAAGGCCACCATAAATCCTGCCCAATGAATATCCTTCTTTATTTTAACTGTATATAACGGCCACCTGTTCAATGTCCAAAATTGACAGTTAAAACTTGCCAAAATGGTCACAAGATATATACATGTATTGACCTGCACCAGACACAATATAAAGTTATTGTTTTACTTAAGTTGAAACAGAACAGATACATGCTCCAGTGCATCATTAATTGTATTTACATTTTATATCTGTACATAAGCGTAATGCTGGAGTAAAACCTCAAATTCGGGCAAAAATTATAGAGATATTCGTGGAAAATGTACTAACCTGAAACCTTTTTGCCATGTATTTTCATCATTCTACCCTCAAATTTAGTTGTAATCCATGTCAAGATGTACTAACCTGAAACCTTTTTGCCATGTATTTTCATCATTCTACCCTCAAATTTAGTTGTAATCCATGTCAAGATGTACTAACCTGAAACCTTTTTGCCATGTATTTTCATCATTCTACCCTCAAATTTAGTTGTAATCCATGTCAAGATGTACTAACCTGAAACCTTTTTGCCATGTATTTTCATCATTCTACCCTCAAATTTAGCTGTAATCCATGTCAAGATGTACTAACCTGAAACCTTTTTGCCATGTATTTTCATCATTCTACCCTCAAATTTAGTTGTCAAAATGCATAATGATTCATTTGCAATCCTATATAGCTGTTTGGTAGTAATGCTGATATGAATGTTATTATCCAGATTCAGGCATTTTTGTTTAATTCCTGCAAAAGCCAGCCTGCCCCCTATAAAAATGGAAGCCTGTACTTTACAAGGTGACTTGTCGTTGGTTGAAGTAATGCTTGCAATGAACTCACATATATATTTAAAGCAGTTTTGACAATCTGCCACCATGTTTGTTCAGACATTACACATTGACAAACTGACCCTTTTGTTAATGTATGATTTCTAACCTGCAACCTTTTGCGTGTCATGCATTAATTTAACAGGTAACAGAATGCAGAGGAAAGCAAACAAAGATAAATGACTTTCTTTTTAAAAGTGTGTAATAGAATGAGTTTCAACAAAACATTACATTAATGCTTTCAATAACATTTTTATGTAATAACAATGTTTTTTTCTCTCTCTCTCTATTATTTTATGTTGTTTTGATGACTGTTGACACTTTATGCATTCCAGTTTTTATAATAAATTATTTTATATGTGCTTTCCTTTACCTGTATATAACAGCCACCTGTCCATAATGGCTACTTTTGCCAGGTCCCTTGAGTGACCGTTATATACAGGTTCGACAGTATATCTTTTCTAGTTTCCTTCAGATGACTGCACTTAAAGCAATAACAACACTTTTCACAGATCAATATGGTCATGTGAAGGTGCGAATGCCTCGAGTCTCACAGACTTGCAGTCACATTTCATGTGCATAAATTAATATAAGATTTTCGTTTAATATAAGGAAGAAGAAGGAAAATAATGAGTGAAATGGGATAGGATGATTGATTGCAGGGTTGCAGAAACTACTCGCCTGCTCGGCAAATGAAACTACCAGTCCGACGGGATATCTTTTTCTGACTCACTGACTGACTTTGGGTGGTGGGGGTGGGGATAGTGTGCATTGAATCCATGACTCTGCATTGGCCATGCCAGAATTCCAAACCATTCAAACAAATGCATGTAGTGCATTGACAATAGACCACTTTGGAGTTCCGAAATACGCGAGCACGACATTCATGAAACATAGCCAGTCAAAGGTGAATACTTCCTACAAATGGCTTGTTTATGTTGATAGTATGTTGCCGGTGTGTTTTCAATACATTGTTCTGTTAAGTACTTGCAGGATGTCACTTGAATTTTGTAAATCAATATGAAAGAAGTGTGGAAAAACATCATCTTTACCAGAATATTTAAAATATATTGATTTATCAATATCAATGTTTGGGTCTTAATTTCATTTATCACATGATGTTAATCACTTACCAAATGTCCTGATTAATGTTTTGTCAATATATTATAATATTGTTAAACAATAATATTGTTCTTTAAGCTGTCAGACTAGTAGAAATCCTGGCGGGCTAGTAAATTTTTGTTGGTTCTGATCCGGCAGGCTAGTGAAATATTTTCCATCTTTGCACCCCTGGATTGGTATGGTAAAATAAAATTATGATTTAGCAGACCTCGCCATATAAGTGGAGCCATCACTCTCACCCCCCCCCCCCCCCCCCCACCATCCCTTCACTTCAAGGGGGGTAATTCTATATAGTATAAATATGGTAGTATACAGGTCCATTGCCATATTAGCCCATTGCTAATGTTTTACGAAAAGTGGCTACAGCATTGTCTTTGGCTAAAAAAATATTCCTTAAATTAACCACGTTTTAATTCTTTTCAAGGAAATAACTCAACATACCTAAAAACTGGCTAAATCAAAATTGGATACAGTGTGACCCATGGGTAAATTTAACGGCTCCCCATACTTCAATTTAAGGGAGCAATTATTATCAATTAATCACTCCCCTCAATACTTATGGGATGTTGAGGTCTGTAAAGTTTAAATATATAAAAAAGAAAGTTTAAAAAGTTTGTTTTGTTTAATGACACCACTAAAGCACATTGATTAACTAATCATCAGCTACTGGATATCAAACATTTGGTAATTTTGACATACAGTTTTAAAGAGGAAACCTGCTACTTTATTCCATTAGTAGGAAGGGATCTTTTATATGCACCGTCCAACAGACAGGGTAACACATACTACGTCCTTTGATATACCAGTCGTGGTGCACTGGCTGGAACGAGAAATAGCTCAACAGGCCCACTGATGGGAATCGATCCCAAACCGACTGCGCATCCAGTGAGTGCTTTACCATGAGGCTACATCTAACCCCCATAGTCATTAGAGGAAACCCGCTATATTTTTCCTAATGCCAGGGATACCACAGCCTTTGACCAGTTGTGGTGCACTGGTTGGAACGAAAACAAAGAAATATATATAAAAACGATGACCCACCTTCCATCTGGACTGAACGCGACGGCGATAACGGCCTCAGCGTGGCCCTCAATGGAGCTGGTGCAGCGCGTGACGGCACGGACGCGGAACACGGCTTGCGGCTGGTAGACGATGTCCAACACGCGTTCCGTGTCCTCCACACTCTCCGAACCCAGCGCGCCAACCAGACTCGCTTCGATCTCAGTGTCGTTCACAAAGAACGAGTATGGAGTCGTCTCCTCCTGCACACAGACACAATGTACGTCACGTGTGTTCAATACAATATCCAGTCTAATATTCAGTTTTGTTCGGGTGTTTTAACAACACTGCTAGAGCCATTGATTAATGATCAATGATTAATTAATTACAGTACATGTGGCAGCACTAGTGCAAATTTTATAAAACATCATAAGTTTATATACACATTGTATTTATTTGTTTGTTTGTTTGTGTTGGTTAATGACGCCACTAGAGCATGTTGATTTATTAATCATCGGCTATCAAATATTTATAAATTTTGAAATATAGTAGCAAGGGATATTTTATATGCACTATCCCACAGACGACATCACATACCACAACTTTTGATATACCAGTCGTCGTGCACAAATAGCAAAATGGGCCCACTGACAAGAATCAATCCAAGACCGACCATCAGAAGAATGTTTTACCACTGGGCTACGTCCCGCCCCTCTAATATTCATATTCAACATCATATATATTGTAATATGCGGGTTCAATAATAGCCATTCAATTTCTAGATATCCTCTTCAATATATCCATTTTAGAAATCCTGTTTAATATATCTATTTTAACATTGCAGTTCAATACAGTATTCACTGTAATATTTGAGTTCAATGGAATATCCATTCTAATATTCTTATTCAATATAATATCCATTCTAGTACTCCTATTCAAAATAAAGCACCACATTATCTCCCCTGAATTGTCTGAAACACACATATTTTCTGCTACAGGCAGGTATTCCTTTCTGAACACAAAACAGAATATTACCTCCCCTCAACTGACAACAACCCATCAAAGATTGGGAAAACCACCAAACAGAATTTAATGAATACAAGCAGATAAAACTCGGTGACAAGACAAGGGTAAACTAAGTAGCCACCGAATCAAGTCTCTTTCAGCCCAAAATTCCAATTAATAAAATATCTGTTTTATATCTGAGACAAAGCACAATATTACCTCCCTTTAACACTCAACAAACACCTAGAAGTAATCACTACAAAACATTCCGTATGGTGTTTACATTTCCTCGTGGATGTTTGGGATTCTAAACTAATGGCCACTTTGCTCCTCTCCACCCACCGAAACACAGTCTTCACCATGAGCAGAATAAAGGCAAACTGAAGATCACTCTCATGAA
The DNA here is from genome assembly GCF_016097555.1 of Gigantopelta aegis. Taxonomy (NCBI): domain Eukaryota; kingdom Metazoa; phylum Mollusca; class Gastropoda; order Neomphalida; family Peltospiridae; genus Gigantopelta; species Gigantopelta aegis. The sequence goes on from NC_054701.1 coordinate 92,032,956, forward strand.
ATGAAGGAAGGGAGGAAATGTTTTATTTTACGACGCACTCAACACATTTTATTTACGGTTATATGGCATCAGACATATGGATAAGGACCACACAGATACTGAGAGAGGAAACCTGCTGTCACCACTTCATGGGCTACTCTATTTGATTAGCAGCAAGGGATCTTTTATATGCACCATCCCACAAACAGGGTAGTACATACCACAGCCTTTGATATGCCAGTCGTGGTGCACTGGCTGGGATGAGAAATAGCTCAATGGGCCCACCGACGGGGATCGATCCAAGACCAACCGCGCATCAAGTGAGCAATTTACCACTAGGCTACGTCTCACCCCTTATGAAATGGAAGTAAAGTAAAGTAAAGTTTGTTTTATTTAACGACGCCACTAGAGCACATTGATTTTTTTATCTTATCATCGGCTATTGGACGTCAAACATATGGTCATTCTGACACCCGCTGTCGCCACATAGGCTACTCTTTTATGGTATCTGGATTAAAAAGCCCATGCCTAGACTGTGATCAGAACCCAGTACCTACCAGCCTGTAGACCGATGCCGGTCTCATGAAATGGTGTTAGCCAATTAAACTCATAAAGTTTTAAATCATATGTATTAAACATCTTAATGCAAGGCAATCAATTTGCTGCTCTCCCAAAACTTTCTAGGAGAGTGTGGAGGGGAGCAGGAGTGATCACTCACCTTCCTGGCAAACACTAAAAAGCCTTGATTCATCCTTGAACACCATTACATGTAATTACAAATAATACACACATTTAAAAAAAACCCAAAAAGCTGAAATATTAAATAATGTTAAAATATTTAAAAATATATAAATTTATGCACGTGTTGTAAAATATAAAAAAGTTGACAGTTTTTACATTCAAGGTGAGAATTTTGTCATTCAAATTAGTAATAAACTAAAACATAGCTTTTGGAGAACGATGCCGAATATTGGTCCAACAAACCAAGATGATAAACCTCTTTCATGGCTCACTCTGCCCATGGCCAAATTAGCCAATTTCTACTTTTTATACAAATTGGCTACAACATTAATTTAATAGTAGATAGCTAACAAAAATGTTTTAAATTAGCCATTTTTTAAAACATTTCAAGAAAATACCCCGACATATCTGAAAATTAGTGAAAACTAAATTATCGTCAGTGTGAGCCCTGCTCCAAGTAAATACAGTGAAACCTGTCTAAACCGGACCCTGATAAACTGGAATCCTGTCAAATTTTATTGTCCTGAATTATCCAACTTCTAAAACACGACCCTCTAAAAAGCAGATCGTTGCTGTATGGGATAAATATTAAGTCCCGCCATGATCCGGTGTAGACAGATTTCTCTGTGTTTAGTCATTCTTCTAGGATGTGCTATATCTCACTTTCTGAAGGATTGCATTGCAGATGAGCTGTAGCTTGTCAACAGTGATGTTAATCGGAAGGTCAAAGGGTGTGCCGGCCACTTCTCCACTCTCACTCTTAAACTGAGCCAGCAAACGCTTCCCAGTCTCATCGCTGGGCACTTCTTCAAGAGCACTGTAAATAACACACACAAAGAAAGAAACTATTTATCTAACAAAGCACTCAACACATTTTAATTATCGATGCACAGCAGTGGACTACAGTTGGGGCGGGATGTAGCCCAGTGGTAAAGCACTCGCTCGATGAGCAGTCGGTCTGTGATCGATCCCCGTCAGTGGGCCAATTGGGCTATTTCTCGTTCCAGCCAATGCACCACGACTGGTATATAAAAGGCTGTGGTATGTACTTCCCTGTCTGTGGGATGGTGCATATAAAAGAACCCTTGCTGCTAATCAAAAAGAGTAGCCCATAAAGAGGCGACAGCGGGTTTCCTTCCTCAATATTTGTGTGGTCGATAACCATATGTCCGACACCATAAAACCGTAAATAAAATGTGTTGAGTGTGTTGTTAAATAAAACATTTTTCTTTCTTTCTTGGACTATAGTTAACTTTAAGGATCACAAAGATAATCAAAGAGAAGTCACATTGCCGCTACTAAATGAGCTACTCTTTTGGATTAGCAGCGAGGGATCTTTTAAATATACTTTCCCACAGTCAGGACGGCACATACTATGGTTTTTGCTATACCAGTTGTGGAGCACTGGTTGGGACAGGGAAAAACTGAATCAAAGAACGGGTCCACTGAAGGAATTGAATCCTTCCATCGACGCACCTGAGATGAGTGCTCTATCCACTGAGCCAGATCCCGCCCCTAGAACAAGACAGGACTGTTCAACATTCATGTGCATCGCTACCTGCTGAGCCAGACCCTGCCCCTAGAACAAGACAGGACTGTTCAACATTCATGTGCATCTCTACCCACTGAGCCAGACCCCGCCCCTAGAACAAGACAGGACTGTTCAACATTCATGTTCATCTCTACCCACTGAGCCAGACACCGCCCCTAGAACAAGACAGGACTGTTCAACATTCATGTGCATTGCTACCCACTGAGCCAGACCCCACCCCTAGAACAAGACAGGACTGTTCAACATTCATGTGCATCTCTACCCACTGAGCCAGACCCCGCCCCTACAACAAGACAGGACTGTTCAACATTCATGTGCATCTCTACCCACTGAGCCAGACACCGCCCCTAGAACAAGACAGGACTGTTCAACATTCATGTGCATCTCTACCCACTGAGCCAGACCCCGCCTCTAGAACAAGACAGGACTGTTCAACATTCATGTGCATCTCTACCCACTGAGCCATACCCCGCCCCTAGAACAAGACAGGACTGTTCAACATTCATGTGCATCTCTACCCACTGAGCCAGACCCCGCCCCTACAACAAGACAGGACTGTTCAACATTCATGTTCATCTCTACCCACTGAGCCAGACACTGCACACTGAGACAGACCCCGCCCCTAGAACAAGACAGGACTGTTCAACATTCATGTTCATCTCTACCCACTGAGCCAGACCCCGCCTCTAGAACAAGACAGGACTGTTCAACATTCATGTGCATCTCTACCCACTGAGCCAGACAGGACTGTCCAACATTCATGTGCATCTCTACCCACTGAGCCAGACACCGCCCACTGAGCCAGACCCCGCCCCTGGAACAAGACAGGACTGTTCAACATTCATGTTCATCTCTACCCACTGAGCCAGACCCCGCCCCTAGAACAAGACAGGACTGTTCAACATTCATGTGCATCGCTACCCACTGAGCCAGACCCCGCCCCTAGAACAAGACAGGACTGTTCAACATTCATGTTCATCTCTACCCGCTGAGCCAGACCCCGCCCCTAGAACAAGACAGGACTGTTCAACATTCATGTGCATCGCTACCTGCTGAGCCAGACCCCGCCCCTAGAACAAGACAGGACTGTTCAACATTCATGTGCATCGCTACCCGCTGAGCCAGACCCCGCCCCTAGAACAAGACAGGACTGTTCAACATTCATGTGCATCTCTACCCACTGAGCCAGACCCCGCCCTTACAACAAGACAGGACTGTTCAACATTCATGTGCATCATTACCACAGTCTTTCTCATACCAGTTGTGCAAATCTGGACGGAAAGAAAAATCTCTGACTTGTCTATATCCAATGAAAGCTAAACCTGTCACTCATCGCACACACAAACATAACCACAGTCTTTGCCAGAAAAATCAAGGCAAGCTGCAGATAAACCCTCCTTAAATGATACCAGTTGATTAAATTTCAAATTAAATTTGTTACATTTTTATTGCAAGGCAACCAATTTGCAGCTTTCCTAACACCTTCAAGGTGAGTAGAGGGGAGAGTGTGATCACTCGCCTTTTTTGGCGGAGAAAGCATGCATACACACAGCTCAAAAACGCAACCACCATACACACAGCTCAAACACGCAACCACCATACACACAGCTCAAACATGCAACCACCATACACACAGCTCAAACAAACACGCAACCACCATACACACAGCTCAAACACGCAACCACCATACACACAGCTCAAACACCATACACACAGCTCAAACACGCAACCACCATACACACAGCTCAAACACGCAACCACCATACACACAGCTCAAACACGCAACCACCATACACACAGCTCAAACACACAACCACCATACACACAGCTCAAACACACAACCACCATACACACAGCTCAAACACACAACCACCATACACACACTTTGAAGCTGCAAATTTGTTAATAATCTCAACTGGTTTCCATACAGTGGATAATGTGAATGTATATTTATAAGCGATTTGAGACGAAACTATATACAAATATATGTAAATAGATCCTCTTGAACATTCAAGATGCGTCAGTAACAACAATGGATCAATCAAATACTTATTATCAGGGCTTAACTTAAGAATTTCTCACCCACAGCAAATTGAAAAAAACCCCAAACATGGTCGTGGGTGAAACAGCCCACCAATGACTATTTTGAGACTGCCTAAGTGACTTTTCAGCAAATAAACATGACTGAAAGATTGTTTTACTGTATGAATTCTATTTCAAACATACAAAATTACATTGAGCAATAAAACTCAAAGAACAGCAAGAAGAATTCTAGTTTCTACAAGTAGTACATGTACTAGCGTGAAGGGATGTAGAATGTCAAGAAAAGTATTGACAATACTACCCAATACCACTACTAACTATTATATTATCACGCAAGAAACCCTAAACCTGGATATTAGTTACACGTTTGCGGCAAATTGTATAACCCAGAAGCAAACAATGTTTGGTCTTAATTGGTGAAACGACAAACTGACGCCTTTCCACTAAGGGCCTAAGTAAATAATTTATTAAAAAATATCTTTAAAAAATATCTTTAGACTTGCCCGCTCAAAAACTGCATCTAATAAACTGGTAATGTAAATATATAATATCTAATGACTAAAGGTCTTGTACCAGATTTGGCAGACACTTCAAAAATTTATTTTTATTTTTCTCACTCCTGTCGTAATTGTTTGAGGTTTTTTAAATGGTTTTTTTAAATGTTTTCTGATCACAGTAATGTGATAAAAATTGTACATAATTATCATCAAAATTAGAATTAGATTTTTTTTTTTATACTTACCTCTTGTTTTTTATCTTATAAAAATTATTTGTATTATAGAAGGGTCAACGAAGGGAGGTAAGTCAACGTACTGGAGTCTCACACTATGTTTTTGTTAGTATTGTTACCCCAATCCAATACCGCAACATGATTTAACCAACATTATTTTTGTTTCTTTCTTTGGCAATAAATACTAGACTAGCACACACACACACACGCAAACAATTAATTTAAACATGAACTTGTGGGTTATGTAACTGCCCTCCTCTCTCACATTTTGTAACCACCTCAGCATGATTTCGACCCATACCACCTTTCAATGGTTAGGGTTAGTTTTAAGGTTAGGCTTAGTCTTAGATCCTTTGATATAGAGGGGGGGGGGGGGGGGGGGGGCATGAGTTCGACCCGTATCTCCCTTTAGATGGTTTTAGGTTTTGGATTAGTCTTTAGAGCCTTGATATAGAGGGGTAGGGGTCGAACTCTTTCCCTACGTTCCGGCCCCGCAAATGACATAACTGTCGAATTTCAATCTTTCAAACCCACACCACCTGGTAGGGACACTTATAATCTGTTTTGTTTTCGTTAGCCAACGTTCCTTCAAAATATTTTGTGGCAGAAAGCGGGATCACCGACATGACTAACATAATTTCAACAACCCGTTCATAAATACTTATTATGCTGTTGAACAAGCATTATACCTCATTATGATTTCAACTTAAAAACTAAATTCTAAAACACCCATCAAATAAACTTCTTTAACACGTGCGTATATTTTCGTCTTTCATTTTGTTACACTGGTTTTTTAATATATATCTATTCTAGTTATATTTCACAACATACAGCGGAACACACAGTCTAAATAATAAATTGAACCAGTTTACAAATAAATCTATGTACCAAATGTCTCTGTTCCAAGCCAGTTCGCACCCAGTTTGACCGGTTCGTCCCAGGTGTGATTCCGCTCTCAGTTAGTTCGATCCCTACGAATTGTCAGTTCGCCCACAACTATTGGTCAGTTCACCCCCTAATATTAGGTCAGGTAATGATTAAATATGATTTCGGCGGAAGTTGTTTGTTCGTTTTGTTATTGTTACCGGTATTTTTTAAAATGTTTGTATGCAAGGGCGTCATTGTGTTGGTATGTGAGTACTGTGGGTACGCGCGCGCGCGCGCGTGAGAGAGTGTATGTATGCTTGTGTGTGTGCACAAGTATGTGTGTGTGTGCGTGTTGGTTTTCCTGAACTAAATGTTTTAAAATGTATTGTGTGTAACTAACCCTAGCCTAACCCTAACCCAACACCTAACACATGTCAAACATAAATAGTTGTATTGTCCAAGTTTAACATGCTGTCTAGATCAAAGTAACAAAGGTATTCCCTTATTTTTGATTCATGGATTACTTTGCATTAGTTTGTAAACTTGAATCAGCTCATCAGTGGAGATGGTTTTAAGGATCGACATATTCAACCAGATAAGAAATTATGACCCAACCTTAAGTGCAAGCCCTCCTTATAATCTACTGAACGTTTTTATACAGATAGTTTGGTGTTGTCTGTACCTAACAGCAATATCACTCAACTCGTGCACTCTTATCCTCAGTCTTAGTAAAGGGTGGTGTTATTTTGCTAATTATGTTAATTTTTAAAAATCAAATACTTCCCTAAGAACATGGAAGTAATTTATCTGAGTGCAAACTACCACTGTTTGATCACTTTGCCGATGCTCACCCACCCCCAGAAAATACCCAATGAAAGTTAAAACGTGTTCGAACCACGGGCGTTCGGGTCGTGGTTCGAGTTGATGGATGTTTAGTTAGAACCACACCATGGAACTAATCATACCCTGTGTTATATACAACGCCACTGGGTATGAGTGGTATTAACCAAACATCCATAAACTTCAAACGGGACGGGGTACAGTCTAGGGCATCTTCATAAATCAAGGCTAATATTCGTTCCTCGTATTCAGCCTTGATACATGTAGTCAAGATTACTGATATCCACTACTAGCGCCCTCTATTGGAAGAAAATTTGTAACACCGATTATGTCCCTTACACGATGACATCGCTGACCAATCACAGCATCGGTAACATGTGACAATCTTGAAAGCAATATCAAAAATTAACCGCCGGACGCTGACGTTGCCATCTTTGTTTACAATAACAAGGGAATCTATAAGGAGCGTTGCGATTCGTTGCAATCAGATCTCATCGCTTCCAATGAAATATAAACATTTTGTGGCACGATTTCTTGACGACATGTATCAAGGCTGAATACGAGGAACGAATATTAGCCTTGATTTATGAAGATGGGTCTAGGGTTACAGGGGAAGGTTGGGTATCTAATTTTGACATGCTTGTTATGGTAAGTTTATTGGTCCGTTTGGATGAATGGTAGCAAAGGTCATACTCGTGTGTTTGAGAGGGGAGGGTGCTTAGATAGGGAAGTCATTATATTTTAATAAAACGTCTTCTAGGAGGCGCGGCTGATCCCTATGAGTCAATGACCACCGACCGACTTTCTTGACGTCATCAATGATTTGACGTCACATGATTGTTTGGAAGCTTGGTGACGTTTTTTGTTTTCATTCTTTTTCGTATTCTTCGTGTGTGCGTGTGCGTGTTTGTTTGTGAGTGTGTGTGTTTGTGTGTATGTGTGTGTTTGTATGTGTGTTTGTGTGTGTGTTTGGATGAGTGTTTGTGTGTGTGTGTTTGTATGTGTGTGTATGTGTATGCCTGTGTCTGTTGTGTGTGTGTACGCGATTGTATGTGTGTGTGTATGTTTGTCTCTGTGTGTATGTATGTGTGTGTCTGTGTGTGTGTTTGATTGAAACATATTTTATTGCATATACGGTACAAATGGATTGGGCACAAGTTGTCCAACTTACGAGGCCCTCTCATAAGGCTAATTTGTGTGTGTGTGTGTGTGTGTGTTTGTATGTGCGTGTGTGTGTATGTGCGTGTGTGTTTGTATGTGTGTGTTTGTGTGTGTGTGTATGTGTGTTTGTGTGTGTGTTTATGTGTGTGTGTGTATGTGTGTGTGTATGTATGTATATGTGTGTGTGTGTGTGTGTGTGTGTGTTACCTCTGGTATTCATAATGGTACGAAACGGAGAGTCGGATGGGCTACTACTTAATATATGCTGGCTAGATGGTCATTCAAAGGTATTTTGTCACACCATGGATATTTACATAAAGTTAGACACTGTCTGCTGTGTATATAAGCATCAATACTGGAATCGACAGTGACACATGTCCGACTGTATGCGACTGAATGTAGATGTTCAAAGGGAGCTCATCCAGTATGCATCTCGATACATTTAAGTCATGGTAATGGGAAAGCTACTCCGTCTCTTGACATGGACCCAGCACTCGATGTCCGGCTATGTCTTGAGATTGGAAGTTAAGTTGGCTATGCTCATTCAAAGGTGTTTTCTCTTACAACGTGATTCAAATGGAAATGCTATCCCATAGCACACAAGACATCCCACGATAGCTCATATAATGTAACACAGGTCATATAATGTAACAAAGGTCATACTCGTGTGTTTGAGTAGTCGAGAGGAGAAGGTGCTTAGAAATGGAACTCATTTCCTTTCAACAAAACGTCCTCAAGCTGGCGCTGCTGAACCCCATGGACACTGACCGACTTTGTTGACGTCATGATGTGACGTCACATGACTGTTAAGGTAAGTATATGGAACAGTTTGGAAACTTGGTGAGTTTTTCATTTAGTCCTGGCTTTGGGAGGTAGTTCGCATACATTTCTCTTTTAGAGAGTTAACTTAAATTTTCTTGTTCTATACGCCAAGGTCTTCAGAAAACGTTTGGGTAACACTTCCAGGTTAAGTAAGTTTTCTCAGCAGAGCACATTTATGATTTTTGGTTGGCCGCCAAAAGGCTAAAATGATGATATTGGAGTTTCATGCAATAAATAATTATTTGACACCCTTAAATGATTCATTTTGATTTATTTCAATTAGTTTTGTGTTACTAACTATATTTTAGCATTATTAATGGTCATAAACCTAGGTATGGAGTATAAAATTACCTTATTTCACTGATTCGGACAAAACAGTGGGAAAAATTCAGGCAAAGCAAGAAGAAGAACTTGGTAGTTTTTATCTGGGTAAAATTTCGGGCAAATCAGCCCCTGCAGCCCCCCTAAATCAAAGAGTCCCCATACGCCCATGTCTACGAGGTCTTCAATATAGCAGAAACTACAATTAAACAATTTTGCTTCATGCAGGTTCCTTTGTTTTGAGTTTGCCAGATTAGTTAGAAATTCTGAATCATGTACACGACAGCTTTGTTAAGGGGAATGCTAAATGACGAATTCAAACAAATATTGTTTTATGGGAGAGTTGCAAAAGTTACAATCAAGTATTAATGCAGTATTAAAAAAGAAACGAAACAAAGTGCACCTCAGCTTTTGCGGGAGGGTTCGGACGAACCCCCCGAACCCCCCTTAAATACGGGCCTGGGTGGAAGTGTAGCATTTGGGTTAAATCCCTCAAATCAGAAAGACAACAATGCTGGGTAGGATTCGGTTTATTTGGCAACCGTCAAATAAAGGTCCTTGGCTGTGGGCTATGGACCGAACTGGTTGCCGAGTATTAATGACAATTCCTCATCCTGTGTAACCGTCGCAGAAAAGATGAAAAAATAATCAAGAAATAGTTGAGAATTATGTCGTGTGTTGATGGCTTGCTGTTCAATGTGAATGTGGCACGGACTAGCCGTGACCAATGTCACATGACACCAGAATAAAATATCATTGGCTAAACTCCAATTTGACCGGAAAGAAAGGTTAGGGTGTTGTCTAATAGGGTATTCTCTACGACGAATATCCTAAAAACAAACGAAATAACCCATTAATAAAATATTATAAAATAAGTAGCAAATAAAATAAAACATATATACATACAGTGTTATATATTTTTACCCCGTTACAGAAGGACAGGTAAAATATATACTCTGTCAAAAAAGAAACGCATAGATGATAGGGAAAGAAGAAAAGTGTTTGATTTTACAAAATATAGTTTTTTTGTGTAATATGTTGCTGAATGACCATGTTTGTTAATGTTCCTAGAATGGGACAGCATGCCCAAATGCACCCTTAGAACAAATTTAACACACGTTGTGCGACAATTGCAGGAAATCGGCGTGAAATGGTCAGATTTTGGCGAATGCACGTGAAACTCGGGGAAAAGATTGGGGTAGTGATGGGTATTTAAAGCAGAAATACTCGCAATGATGCCTCATTTCCACTTCAACGTACACAAGTTACAAGATGCCAAGACTAAGCTTGCCGAATCAAAACATTGCAATAGGCCGCCTCCAGTTAGGTGAATCGCAATCATCAGTCGCACGCCACATGAACGTCCATCAAAGCACCATTTCACGTCTCTGGGACAGGTACCAGCAGTTTCAGTCAGCCGAAGACCGGCTCAGAAGTGGAAGAACTCGCATAACAACTGCAGCACAAGATCGCTACATCCGGGTTCTGCACTTGCGTCACCGAACTGCCACAGCAACGAACACTGCTGGACGAATACCTGGTTTGAGAAGGGTGTCTGCACAAACCATTGAGGAACCGACTTCGAGAAGCTGGTTTACGGGTTAGGAGACCGTATGTTGGCCCCGTCCTGCGACGTCAACATCAACATTTACGTGTTCGCTGGTGCACGAATGTACAGGGGTGGAATGTGGGAAACTGGCGGCGAGTATGGTTCAGCGACGAGTCATGTTTCCTTCTACAGCGACGTGATGGACGACAACGTGTTTACAGACGCCGCAATGAACGTTTTGCCAACAACTACGTCGCTCATGTTGACAGATTCGGTGGATGGAGAGTAATGATGTGGAGAGCCATCTCATACACCGGCAGAAGTGAACTTGTGTTCGTACAAGGCAACCTGATAGCTGTACGCTACCGGGATGAAATTCTTCGCCGTCACATGCTTCCCATTTTGGATCGACAGAGAGAACTCTTTCAGCAGGACAGTGCCAGGCCGCATACGGCACTTGTAACAATGGATTTCCTACAGATCTCAACCCCACTGAACATCTATAGGACGACATGCACTGTAGGAAGAATGGGCTAGGATTCCACGTGCCCGGATTCAGAGACTCATTCAGTCTATGCCAAGGAGATGTCGTGCAGTGATTGCTGCTGCTGGTGGCCACACAAGATACTAATTTCAGCTGCTGCTGGTGGCCACACAAGATACTGATTTCAGCGCCATCGTGCGACACTGTTTGGTGACAAAAACGCCTCCAGTCCATAGCATGAACATTGTCACATACTCGTGTCAAATTTAACTGTGATACGATCATAAATAACGAAATTATGCTACTTTGTATTAAAGAGATAATTCCATGAATATTTCGCTTATGCGTTTCTTTTTTGACAGAGTATATTAACTGCGCTATCATAATAACTTGAACACACTTCACACTTCGGCACATGATAAATTAAATGAAGTAAAAGAAATTAATTTTCAACTTTTAAAAACTACTCTCGCAAAGCAACAGCTCCACCACCCCTCAAGAAAAAAGAAAAAAAAAAGAAAAGAAAAAGCCCCAAACAAAAACCCCAATAAAAACAGAACAAAAAACCCAACAACCAACAAACAAAACAAAACATTGATCCCTCCCTAATACAAACCCCTTCCCCAAAAACAAAATCCCCCCCGTAACATGCCCATTCTGGATTTGAAAAGTAATCTAAAATCCATGAGAGATTTTATTTATTTTGAAGTGTTAAAGGGACATTCCTGAGTTTGCTGCAATTTTAAAGATGGTATCGACTAACAGAGACTTTTTAACGATTGTAATTACATATCAAATATATTTTTTCTGCATAATATATTACTAGGTGTATATTAAGCGTGTTTCTGATCGTTGTAATATTTGTACTACGTTAAATTTAATTTTATTTTCTAAAAAAAATAATTTCCTACGTACGAAATTATTTGAAGACAAAATCCAGTTTGGGCTTCATACAAATATTGAGATGATCAGAAATACATTGAATATAGAGACACTGATATTCTAAACAAGAAAATATATTTAATATGTAAGTTTAATCGTAGAAATATTTTATTAGTCGGAAACATCTTACAATGCAGCAAACTCAGGAATGTCCCTTTAACAATGTATTTTGGGGTGCTTTGATAGTCAGTAGGTGAGTCAGTCTTGAAACCAACCAATCAACCAATCAGAATTATTTATTTTGCAGAAATCAAACCAATATTAAACAATGACAGCTAAACGGTCCAACATAAACATATTTTCTGTTGAGAACAAAGTGCATGGATCTCAGCAGACGTCGAAATCACGACAGGAAGGAAACCACATACACCATTCAGACGGACTGCCAGACAAGATACACGAACAGCTTCGCCGACATCGATACATGCAGGTTTTATTCTTTATCATCATTCTGGGTATCGACACAATGGATTTTGTTGCTGACTGGCTGTTCTACACGAACGTCAGAATCGCTGAACAGGGGCTGGTGTACGGAGTTCCCGACCAGAAAGCCGTAACGGCCCTGTTCTTCTTTTCCATCATCGGTTCGCTGACTTTCTTCTTTGAAACGACCAACCTCGGAATGGCGACCTTCACCGGGCATTCGTGGCTACACATGGACCTGGTTTGCGCAGTGACAATGTGGGTGGAGGATATCCCGCAGATAATGATAAACGTCTACATCTCGCTGTGCCGCGAGGACCCCATCAGCGTCTTCCAACTGACCAAGGCCGCGGTCGTCATCCTCGGCATCGTTATCCGAATCGTCATCTTATCTGTCAAGTACTGTAGCCACGACAGTCTCGTCGAGCTCAAACAGCGCAACCCGGAGTCGCGACGCCACGTTACCTACCGCGTCTTCATCATGATAGGACTCGTCTTCAAAATGGCTGGGGCCGTCACCATCTTCATCCTCACGCAGACGAGCAGGGACCTCAGCGGGAAGGTCATCTTTGAGGTCCCCGACACCATCTTCAAGGCCCGTTACCACGACGCCAGGTACTTCCACAACGTGAGCGTGTACTTACACCACCCGACGTTCGACTACACCGATGACACACCGAACGACACCAACAGCCACTGGATGCGACTCATCACCATCAACAGCATTCGGAACCTGCCCGAGAAGGAAATGATGTTCGACTATGAGTTTCAGGATCTGCCGAATGAACTGAAGATGATTCTGTGGGAGAACGACGGGGGGAGTAGCTGGCAGGCGCAGGAGTGCTACACGCTTGACAAATCCACCAGGATCATCACACCCACCACACCATGTGGCGCGGCCTTCGTGTCGGCTCCCCCAGACACCTCCATCATCTTCCAGTTTTCATTCACGCCTCCCGACAGAGTGTTCCAAAAACTCATCTTCGGTGACATAACGTTCAACGTTAAAATTAACGAAAACGGCACATGCCGATCTATCAGCAAAAACCAGCTGGGGCATTACTCACAGACGGGATCCAACATCCCCGTGGTGGTGCACTACTACCGGACCAACGTCAGTGAGGCCAACCACATCGTCAACGAAGGCGGCGCGGTGCGGTTCTACGAGAACGAGAGAGATCTGATTGACATCAAGGAGGTGTGGCAGAATGGCTGGATGGACTGCGTAACAAAGGGCAGTCACGGCCCCCACTACGACGTACAGATTAACCCCCCTTGCAGCACAACACAGCTTACACCTTAACGGTAAACTACACAATGTCTTCTACAAAATCAGTGTATGGGAAAACGTTTTCTAAACAAATTACATTCTCACTTTAACGTTTCTCAACAAATATGTAAATGCAGTGAAGATGTGATTTTAGTGACTAGTGCTACCTACTTAAACAACAGTGTCTTCTACAAATTCGTGAATAGAAAAACGTTTTCTAAACAAATTACAATCTCAGTTTATCGTTTCTCAACAAATTTTTGATGCGGTGAAGATGTGATTTTATTACCCATATGGGCTCAAATATACGGGGTAATATTTTTTCGATCTCTGCACAGTGTGCAGATTGCTTCTACAGCCACTGATTGGCTGGCTTAAAAATCACGATGTTTGGTTGGTTGCTTGTCATGGCCGGAACTTCACTTTCATTCATATAATGTTTCCATTCATGAGTTAGATTACACATACGTTATACGATATACAAAGATTTACAAAAACAAATGGACTCACTTGTTTCGTAAACATGAAATGGTATATTTTCATAAGCAGCGGCTTTAGTAATATATAAAAATCATTATTTTCAAATGCAAATACAGTCGTATTATTTTTGTACTGTAAACATTTGGCTGTATAAAGAACGCCGTTATGCTATGACGTCACTTACATTAGACTGCAGAGGAATTTTTGTAGACTGCAGAGGAATTTTTACATTAAAAATCAGTTAAAATTGACAATGGGTAATAAAGAGAATAACCAACTCGCTACGAGGAGTTACGAATTATCTGTCCCTCGTGAATGAATGTTGTAAAACCCTCGCCAAAGGTTCGGGTTTACAACATTCATTCACTCGGGATAGATAATTCATAATTCCTCGTAGCTCGTTAGTTATTCTCTAAATAGTAACTATAGTCCTGTTCAGTTGTTTAGACCTTAAGTTTTTTTTTGCATATGTTATGTTTAATTCCTATCCAATCCTTGTTTTCTGTACATTTGCATGAAAACAAACCCAAACTCCGACAGGTTTTATATACAATTCATCATCTAAAACTCTGTGTGTTTCGAATACAGGTTCGTTCTCCTATAAATAACTACGGCTACAACAGCTTGCTCTGAATGTGTACGTAAAGACATATGACATGACATGACATTTGTATGTATGTATGTATGTATGTATACATGTAAATATATCACCAGAAATGGGGCGATTACTTGACAAAAGTAATCGATTACGATTACTTTAGAATGTCACGATCACGATTACGAGTACGATTACAAGACAATTGAAAGTAATCGATTACGATTGCGAATACATTGTCTAGCAACCATGATTACAATCATGATTACATTTACACAAATCTACACAAATAATGAAATGATGTTACCACCATGAAGTTATGCACTTTATTTTACAACCGTACCGATTTCATTCATTGAAAGACATAATGGATAATTTTGGATTATTTAACCACCACTACCCACCCATCCACCACCCCCTTATTCAATATTTCTGGATCCGAAATTATATTTTTTATTGGTATCTATGCCACAAATAATTAATTTCACTTGTAGAATGTTAGAAATTCCATTTCAGGACATGTAGTTTTTGAGAATTGTAGGGGGGGGGGGGGGGGGGGCATATCCCCGGGTCCTCTACAAGTGTTGTGTTTACATATTCAGTGTATAATATATATACAAAAATATACATCGCGAAAAAGCATTATTAAAATGTTGCATTTACCCGCATTTGTAATGGTGAATTTTACTTGTAGAATGCAGGAAATTGCATTTCCGGACATCTACTTTTCACCATTTTCAGGAGGAGCGTTCCTCCGAACTGTCCTAGAATTCACGTAAACGGTACCATGGTAGTCAAACCAGTCAGTTAAAGGTTTAATTGAACACATATTATTAATATTCGGGCATTATTTGATCAGACCACACAGACTGTCAATTGTTCATAGAAGGTAATTATTTTTGAACCTGACAGTCGTGTTCACAATACCGGTATTCAACGTACAGCATATTACCGGTACATACACCATTAGTCTCTACTTCACCACCATTGTTCACGAACGTAACCCAGTGGTAAAGCTTGATGCGCGCTCGCTTTCGGATTGATCCCCGTCGATGGGTTCATTGGGATATGTCTCGTTCCAGCCAGTGCACCACGACTGGTACATCAAAGGTCGTGGTATGTATTATCCTGTCTTTGGTATGGTGCTTATAAAAGATCCCTTGCTAATAATGGAAAAATGTAGAGGGTTTTACACTCTAAGACTATAGGTAAAACGTACCAGATGCTTGACATCCAATAACCGATGATTAATAAATCAATGTGCTCTAGTTGTGTCGTTAAATAAAACAAACTGCCTGCCCCGTCTCGTACGCTTATGCGGATTTCTTGAGTTAGCCCCACTAGCCCTGATTCCACTAGCCCTGGTTCCACTAGCCCCAGATTGTCCGTCATATTGGCTGTTACTGCCACCGGTTGTCATCCCCATTATAAACAAACTAAATCAAATAAGTAATTACAAAAATGAATATAGTTAAATAAATGTTTTATTCGATAGTGTTTATGGTAAAGGTTACCTCCGCCATAACGCACAGCGAGGAGCATTTATCTTCGATAGTGTTTATGGTAAAGGTTACCTCCGCCATAACGCACAGCGAGCATTTATCTGTATAGTCACATTTGCAACATTCATATATAGAGGTCCCTACTAATTATGTATTGACAGTAATAGTGATATTAAAACAACACATGTTTATAGATAAAGGAATTGTACGAAATGGATTAACGCACAGCGAGCATATTAAAACAACACATGTTTATAGATAAAGGAATTGTACGAAGAGGATTAAGTAAGTACTCCACGTTTTCAATTGAGGCATTAAAAGGGTATCTCATCTATTGTGTCTACCAGTAAAACAAGACATGTTTATTTATTAATAGTTTATATGTACAGGGGAGTAGTTTAAAGAAATGGAACATCATTTTTCAGGGCTAGTGGTACCAGGGCTAGTGAAATCAGGGATAGTGGGATGATACCGATTTGTTTTATGTGTATTTATTTATTTGTTTACTTACAGAAAACAAATTTCATAGCTAATCTACCAGAACCTATGAGTGACGGTTGGAAAATGATATTGAATGGATTGGTTTATGTAGACAACGTGTAAGATATCTGTGTCAAAATTACACACACCACACAGGCACACGCACAGACACACACGCACAAGCACACACACAGACACACACGCACAAGCACACACGCACAGCGCACATACATACACACACATACACACAAAGAGTGACAGAATGAGTGGATAAATTAGGACGCGAGATTTAGCGAGGCAGTCATATGTCACCGCTAAAATACCTCAGCCGTTTGTTGTTGTTTTTGCTTTTTTTTTTCGTTTTTTTGGGCGGGGGGGGGGGGGGGGGGGGGGGGAATGTGGGGAATTGTTTTGGGTTTATTAATAATAATAATAATAATAATTTTGGGTTTATTAATAATAATAATAATAATAATACCAACAACAACATTATTATTATTATTATTATTATTATTATTATTTGTTGTTGTTGTTGTTGTTTTGTGCCTAACATCAGGTGAATGCAATTGTGCCATTCACAACGATGGTGCCAGCCACACTTTACGTGGTGACTTACAACACCTCACTGGCAGTGATAGTAATGTTTAACAACGATGGTGCCAGCCACACTTTACGTGGTAACTTACAACACGTCACTGGCAGTGATAGTGATGTTTAACAACGATTGTGCCATTCACATTTTACGTGGTGACTTACAGCACGTCACTGGCAGTGATAGTAATGTTTAACAACGATGGTGCCAGGCACACTTTACGTGGTGACTTAGAACACGTCACTGGCAGTGATAGTAATGTTTAACAACGGTGGTGCCAGCCACACTTTACGTGGTGACTTACAACACGTCACTGGCAGTGATAGTAATGTTTAACAACGATGGTGCCAGCCACACTTTACGTGGTAACTTACAACACGTCACTGGCAGTGATAGTGATGTTTAACAACGATTGTGCCATTCACATTTTACGTGGTGACTTACAGCACGTCACTGGCAGTGATCGTAATGTTTAACAACGATGGTGCCAGCCACACTTTGCACGTCACTGGCAGTGATAGTGATGTTTAACAACGATTGTCCCAGCCACACTTTGCACGTCACTGGCAGTGATAATGATGTTTAACAACGATGGTGCCAGCCACACTTTGCACGTCACTGGCAGTGATAGTGATGTTTAACAACGATGGTGCCAGCCACACTTTACGTAGTGACTTACAACACGTCACTGGCAGTGATAGTAATGTTTAACAACGGTGGTGCCAGCCACACTTTACGTGGTGACTTACAACACGTCACTGGCAGTGATAGTAATGTTTAACAACGATGGTGCCAGCCACACTTTACGTAGTGACTAACAACACGTCACTGGCAGTGATAGTAATGTTTAACAACGATGGTGCCAGCCACACTTTACGTGGTGACTTACAACACGTCACTGGCAGTGATAGTGATGTTTAACAACGATTGTGCCATTCACATTTTACGTGGTGACTTACAGCACGTCACTGGCAGTGATAGTAATGTTTAACAACGATGGTGCCAGGCACACTTTACGTGGTGACTTAGAACACGTCACTGGCAGTAATAGTAATGTTTAACAACGATGGTGCCAGCCACACTTTGCACGTCACTGGTAGTGATAGTGATGTTTAACAACGATTGTCCCAGCCACACTTTGCATGTCACTGGCAGTGATAGTGATGTTTAACAACGATGGTGCCAGCCACACTTTGCACGTCACTGGCAGTGATAGTGATGTTTAACAACGATTGTCCCAGCCACACTTTGCACGTCACTGGCAGTGATAATGATGTTTAACAATGATGGTGCCAGCCACACTTTACGTGGTGACTTACAACACGTCACTGGCAGTAATAGTAATGTTTAACAACGATGGTGCCAGCCACACTTTGCACGTCACTGGCAGTGATAGTGATGTTTAACAACGATTGTCCCAGCCACACTTTGCACGTCACTGGCAGTGATAGTGATGTTTAACAACGATGGTGCCAGCCACACTTTGCACGTCACTGGCAGTGATAGTGATGTTTAACAACGATTGTCCCAGCCACACTTTGCACGTCACTGGCAGTGATAATGATGTTTAACAACGATGGTGCCAGCCACACTTTACGTGGTGACTTACAACACGTCACTGGCAGTGATAGTAATGTTTAACAACGGTGGTGCCAGCCACACTTTACGTGGTGACTTACAACACGTCACTGGCAGTGATAGTAATGTTTAACAACGATGGTGCCAGCCACACTTTACGTAGTGACTAACAACACGTCACTGGCAGTGATAGTAATGTTTAACAACGATGGTGCCAGCCACACTTTACGTGGTGACTTACAACACGTCACTGGCAGTGATAGTGATGTTTAACAACGATTGTGCCATTCACATTTTACGTGGTGACTTACAACACGTCACTGGCAGTGATAGTAATGTTTAACAACGATGGTGCCAGGCACACTTTACGTGGTGACTTAGAACACGTCACTGGCAGTGATAGTAATGTTTAACAACGATGGTGCCAGCCACATTTTACGTGGTGACTTACAGCACGTCACTGGCAGTGATAGTAATATTTAACAACGATGGTGCCAGCCACACATCACGTGGTGACTTACAGCACGTCACTGGCACTGATAGTAATGTTTAACAACGATGGTGCCAGGTGACTTACAATACGTGGTGACTTACAGCACGTCACTGGCAGTGATAGTAATGTTTAACAACGATGGTGCCAGCCACACTTTACGTGGTGACTTACAGCACGTCACTGGCAGTGATAGTCATGTTTAACGACGATGGTGCCAGTGATAGTGATGTTTAACAACGTTCACTATGATACAACGTGTTATATGTTGTTTTTGTATTTCCAGGTTTGTTTTAAGGTTAACACATGCGAAGAATATTCACATGACCATGGGGGTGAGGTTCAACAACCATGACATGAAACGCCAAGTTGTCTTTAACTCGTATATGAATGACCGATGGAATCGCACCGTTGAGACTGACACATTTCCCTTTGAATTAAGGAAGCCGTACAGACTTGAGATACAGCTGGATGGAGATGTGTTTAAGGTACACATATATTCTTGGAACAGTACATTCTGAATGATCTCCCCCCACAAACCCCACCTACCCACATTGTACATGTTTGTCCTTTTCCCACCATCTGGTTTTTTCTCCTTCTCTGTACCTCTCTCTCTCTCTGTCTTTCTTTTTGCACATCTGTTTACCCATCCCTCTCATCTGTCTGCCCCCCCCTCTCTGTCTATACCTGTTTCTCCCCCCTCTCTCTCTGTATATACCTCTGTCTCACCCCTTCTCTCTCTGTCTATACCTCTGTCTCTCTCCCCTCTCTCTCTCTCTCTCTCTCTCTCTCTCTCTCTCTCTCTGTCTATACCTCTGTCTCTCTCTGTCTATACCTCTGTCTCTCCCCCCTCTCTCTCTGCTGTCTATACCTCTGTCTCTCTCTCCCCCCTCTTTCTCTCTCTTCTCTCTCTCTCTCTCTCCCCTCTCTCTCTCTCTCTCTCTCTCTCTCTCTCTCTCTCTCTCTCTCTCTCTCTCTCTCTCTCTCCCCCTTCTCTCTCTGTGTCTATACCTCTGTCTCTCTCTCCCCTTCTCTCTCTCTGTCTATACCTCTGTCTCTCTCTCCCCCTCTCTCTCTCTCTCTCTGTCTATACCTCTGTCTCTCTCCCCCTTCTCTCTGTCTATACCTCTGTCTCTCTCTCTCCCCCTCTCTCTCTCTGTCTATACCTCTGTCTCTCTCTCTCCCTCCTCTCTCTCTCTCTCTCTCTGTCTATACCTCTGTCTCTCTCCCCCCTCTCTCTGTCTATACCTCTGTCTCTCTCTTCCCCTCTCTCTCTCTATGTATATACCTCTGTCTGTCTCTCCCCCCTCTCTCTTTCTCTGTCTATACCTCTGTCTCTCTCTCCCTCTGTCTATACCTCTGTCTCTCTCTACCCCCTCTCTATCTCTCTCTCGGTTTATACCTTTGCCTCTCTCCCCCCCCCTCTCTCTCTGTCTATACCTCTGTCTCTCCCCCTCTCTCTCTCTGTCTATACCTCTGTCTCTCTCTCCCCCCTCTCTCTCTGTCTATACCTCTGTCTCTCTCTCTCTCTCCCCTCTCTCTCTCTCTGTCTATACCTCTGTCTCTCTCTCCCCCACTCTCTCTCTCTCTGTCTATACCTCTCTCTCTCTCCCCCCTCTCTCTCTATCTCGGTCTATACCTTTGTCTCTCCCCCCCTCTCTCTCTCTCTCTCTATACCTCTGTCTCTCTCTCCCCCTCTCTCTCTCTCGGTCTATACCTCTGTCTCTCTCTCCCCCTCTCTCTATCTATACCTCTGTCTCTCTCCCCCCTCTCTGTCTATACCTCTATCTCTCTCTCCCCCTCTCTCTCTCTGTCTATACCTCTGTCTCTCTCCCCCCCCCCTCTCTCTCTCTCTCTCTCTCTGTCTATACCTCTGTCTCTCTCCCCCTCTCTCTCTCTCTCTTTGAAGAACTGGTTTATTTGATACATCACTGAGTTATTACTATTATTATTACTACTACTATTACTACTACTACTACTACTACTACTACTACTACTACTACTACTACTACTACTACTACTACTACTACTGCTACTACTACTACTACTACCATAAGTTGGGGTCTTTTACATGTATGTCCAATGAGTATCGTATACGTCCCGTGGGAGCGATTTTAAACAAACATTCAACCTGCGTCATTGTAGATGTGCAACATGATGCGCGGATTAAACATCAGCCTTGTTGCTGATTTTTAATGTATATTATATAATTTTGGAATTATTCAACAAACTGATTTGTGCAAAATACACAGATTATATTTATTTGAGTGTTGAGATTATATATTATACACTATTTAACACGCGGTGTTTTTCTTTAATAATGATAAAATAAATATTCAGAAAAAGACAAGAGACATAGATAGACTAGACTACGAAACGAGTTTCGTATCCGCTTTATCTTTAGGGAACACCAGAATACGTCACAGTATTATACTAGTGTTTGCAGCTACCGAACGCAGAGTCCACTAATTTCCACAATTAGTGATAGTGAGAATTTTGATTTGTTTAAAAAAAAAATAAGATTCAATTTTTTTTTTTAATTGCCACTTCAGCTCCGACGCCTATGAACAAAGAAACAAAAATTAGACAAATATAGCAAGTTAGTAGGCCTCGTATCACCATGGCCGATGTGTATTTGTGTGATGGGGTGTCGTTAAACATTCACTCATTCATTCGTATCACAATACAATAATGTACGTATCTGTTTACTTCCAGGTTAGCGCCAATAACGTTGATACCTACGACTTCCCAGTGAAGTCACCTGAAAAGATAACAGAAGTCAAAATCCTCTTTGACACCACCATTACAAAACTAGCATTCGAATACTAAACCGACGAACTCGCGGATATTCCAGACTAAACACCCCAATAATTATGTTTAAATAAAACACACTTGTGTTTAAATATAGTTTCACTGTTTTGTTTCAACTGGTATTATTAGCCATGTGATGCATTTGTGGGAACATGCTTGTAGAGTTTTAGAGGCCAGGCCCGCAAACCAGGTTAGAATCTTGTAAATGATTTTTAATCAACATACACTAAATATATTAAACGAAAACAAAAACACAAGCATACACTAAATAATTTATTATAATACAAGCACAAACATTTCTATGTACATCCATATTTTAACATTCAACGAGAACCTGGTTAATTGTATATAGGTAGGCTTTTGATAAATTAACGGGGTACCCGGCGTGTCCGGTGTTGCCTGAAAAGAGAAAAAAAACACACCCAAAAACAAAAAAAACAAACAAAAAACATACGAGCATAAAACGCACACAAAACGCGCGCGCGCACACACACACACGCACACACACAGACACACTCGTGTTGCTAGATCGAGTGCGCAAACGAATGTTTCGAACAGACTTTAATCCACAGAATACCTGCATCATCCAACATTTAATGTAAAATATGTACGTACTAAAAACAATAGACGATCTTGTTTTCCCAGGCGCGTATGCAGAGATGGTGGATTTGGGGATCGAAAGCCACTCTTCTCAATACGAATTGTCTTTTTACGTTCACTATGACGTCTGTCTAGTAGTGTCTTTGCTATGAGGGAGTTTTTATTCTCAATATTTTATCTCTTACTATGGACAAAATTACCAAATTCACTGTTTCCGGAGCACAACGCCAAACGTGTTGAAGATAACTTCACGACATAGTTTGAGGTCTAGTGGTGTCTTTTGCATCCATTTTTAGCTAAAATGTGACATCACTTAGTGCGAAGGTTATTGTTTTAAGTGAATGGCCATGTGAAGACCAGGGCGCTACTTGCTGTCATAGCAGCAAAGGGAAATACTATATTAAAAACCATCTAAATCGGACACCCTCGGGACGGGACCAAGTAAAATGTTCGGTTTTAAGAGATACGAGGTTTAGATAGGTTAAGTTCTGTACAAATTTTTAAAAACCACTACACCAGTATTCATAAAGACTGCTGGTCGCCGACGACAAACCACTAGAACTTGTATTTAACGACGCATTCAACACATTTTATTTACGGTTATATGGCGTCAGACATATGGTTAAGTACCACACAGGTATTGAGAGAAGAAACCCGCTGTCGCCACTTCATGGGCTACTCTTTTCGATTAGCAGCAAGGGATCTTTTATATGCACCATCCCACAGGCATGGTAGTACATACCACGGCCTTTGATATGCCAGTCGTGGTGTACTGGCTGGAACGAGAAATAGCCCAGTGGGCCCACCGACAGAGATCGATCTCACACCGACCGCGCATCAAGCGAGCGCTGTACCACTGGGCTACGTCCCACCCACTGCTGTAGTGGTTAAGCCATCTGATTTAAGGCTGGTACGTAAACTAGTTGGTAGTGGCAGTCCTCTTTTGTGTCATCTCCAATGGAGAATCTCCTCGGGAGCGGCTGTCCTCTTTGTAGCGGTGCACGGATGACATCTCCAATGGAGAATCTCCTCGGGAGAGGCTGTCCTCTTTGTAGCGGTGCACGGATGACATCTCCAATGGAGAATCTCCTCGGGAGCGGCTGTCCTCTTTGTACCGGTGCACGGATGACATCCAAAATTTCCCGCAAAAGATTAGGTCCACTTTTTTTTTTCTTTTTTTTTTTTAATATTGCACTAATACTTGATTGTAACTTTTGCAACTCTCCCATAAAACAATATTTGCTTTGTCTTCGTCATTTAGCAATCCCCCTTAACAAAGTGCAGTGTACATAATTAAGAATTTCTAACTAATCGGGTAAAATCAAAACAAAGGAACCTACATAATTATAGCAAAATTATTTAATAGTATTTTCTGCTATATTGATGACTTCGTATACTTCGATAATATTACATGACAATGCCAGCAGTTCACCTTCCAACGCTTTATCAACCAAATTTAGAAATAAAAGGTTAACAACAGAAAATGAAATGCATATTATTAGGCCTATTGGTAGAATACGTTCGAGCAAAAACGACCACTCACGACACCCAAATGATAATTTTCTTTTCTTTGGGACTACGTAATTGGTCAGTTTTGTGATTTTAGATGGGAAAGTCTACTTAATCAAGGGTTTTACAGATTTACTTACAGTAATAAAGCAGGACGGCTGATAATGCCCATTACGATTTGAGGGGTGTTCGCGCGGTTATCACACAATACCCTGTAATATTAATAAAAGAGGCACGTCTTTTTAGTGTGTCTAGACACAGTGTCTGGGGACCGTCTAAGTATATACCTGCCAATCAGGAACCACAGGTGCAGGCCAAGAAAACACTCCGATTATTATTTCAGTACGTGGGTTAATTTATGTACAAAACATAAGACAGTTATTTCAACACTTTGACAATGGTGGTTTATTTTGTATTGAAAAATAATATATACCTGGTGCTGGCTTACTGGGATGGATATTATTACAGAACATTGCGATGCATCCGCAAAAATCAGGTATGTTTTGTTTCTTCAGTTCGAAGACTAATTCCTGACGTGACACGTTAGGTATTACGTAACCACCAGCTCGCCAGAGGGCGTATTCACTGGGATAGTACAAAATGGCTGCGCCCGTTATATATACTGATGGAATGAAATAAAGGATAACACAGATAGCAACAAGAAATAATGACTGCATCAAAAATCAATTCATACTGTCAGAAGTTGACTGGGAATATATAGGCAGCACATTCAACACTACAGACATTCAATCCCAAATTACGACTTGGTATGAAATACAGACATTACTACGCTAGATGTGATTTAAATTC
The DNA here is from genome assembly GCF_016097555.1 of Gigantopelta aegis. Classification (NCBI taxonomy): domain Eukaryota; kingdom Metazoa; phylum Mollusca; class Gastropoda; order Neomphalida; family Peltospiridae; genus Gigantopelta; species Gigantopelta aegis. The sequence continues at coordinate 92,058,127 of NC_054701.1, forward strand.
GGTCTACAATTTGATGTTCCCTAATTTCTTTCCATCAGTATATAATAGCCGTCACATTTAAGCGTTTTATTAATTAACTATACGATTATACTTCTTGATATGAAGCAATAATGTGCATTATATATCGTTGACTATTCATACCAGGCCAAATGCCTTAATTGTCCCCTCCTTTAACAGGGAGTGCGTATGTATACTATTACTACCAAACACCTATATAGAGTTGCAAACGAATCACTGCGCATTTATATATGATTACAACTACTTTTGCCCGAATATCTCCATAATGTTTTACAGTTACCCCCCCCCCCCACCTGCCTGCTGTCTAGTAAGCGTATACACGTACCTTTTTTGTTACAAACGTTATAATAAGCAATTGTCAATACCCTTAACTCCTCTTGTGTGCTAGAATTTCATTATGTTAAAAAAAAAGAAATAATAATAATAATAATCGTAATAACAAAAATTACAATCTATAAAATAGTCAAAAAATCATTGTTTTAAAATATTCTATTTTAAATTCCAGATGCCAGGAAAATGCGTTTTACACTTTCAGCGATATCAAATTTTCAGGGGAGCATGCCCATGGACCCTCACACCCCACCCCATACATAGCTCGAGCGCTTCACCCTTTCAGGCAACTTCATATCCAAAAGGCCTCAGCGAATACCCAATCAGCTCCGATTAAAATGCTGAATATTTATAAGATATTTAACAAAACGGGAGTGGGTTGCGTCAATGTAGTTAAAATGTTTAGGTTTTTAAAAACGAAATGCCGTATTTTGGCTCCTCAATTAAAAGAACAAAATATTACACGACTGAAGACATGAATATGCTAATTAATCCGACATGTATGTCGTTAATTTGAATTTTGACTGACAGCAGATACGTCGGACTATATCCTAATGAGAATGGAACAATTAAAAAACAAACAAAAAAACACACAAAAACACACAAAAAACCCCACCCAGAAAATAAACAATATCAGACAAATAGTAAATGATCAGAATAGTACTAACAAACCAGATATCTTATACAGATGCCATTTTCATTTCTTCTAGTTGTTCTTCTTCCTCTTTTCATCAATTCCATCTTCTAAGTCTGCAATAAATCCTAATACATATACGAAAATGGAGCTATATCAAGCACCACAACAGGAATAATGCAATACAACGAAACCAATAAAAGAAACAAGACATAACAAAACAAACTAGCAAATCCATGAATGCAAAAATAATGAACAAACTGTAAGAGAAAGTAATTTAAAATAAACTGAGAACAAAGCAAACTGTACCAAAAAACAATAATGAGAATTGAACAAGCTAACAGTAAAAAGTAACGTTTGTTTTATTTAACGACGCCACTAGAGCACATTGATTTTTTTTATCTTATCATCGGCTATTGGACATCAAACATATGGTACCCGCTGTCGCTACATAGGCTACTCTTTTACGACAGGCAGCAAGGGATCTTTTATTTGCGCTTCCCACAGGCAGGATAGTACAAACCATGGCCTTTGTTGAACCAGTTATGGATCACTGGTCGGTGCAAGTAGTTTACACCAACCCATTGATCCTTGCGGAGCACTCAGGGTTTGGAGTCTGTATCTGGATTAAAAAGCCCATGCCACGACTGGGATCCGAACACAGTACCTACCAGCCTGTAGACAGATGACCTAACCACGACACCACCGAGGCCGGTACAAGCTAACAGATAAACAGTAATAAGAACTGAACGAACTAAGACAAATTAACAATGTGAACTGAACACATTAAAAGAAACCAATGATGTAATTTTAGAACTGAACAAATTAACAGAAATCAATAATGAGAACCAAACAAATGATCAGAAGTGAACAATGCGAAGTGAGCATGTTGTGACAGAAACTACTTATGAGAACTGAATTAAGTTAACTAGCAAAAACCAGTGAAGCGAACTGAACAAAATGACAGAAACCAATTACGAAAATTTAATATATATATATATATATATATACCGAGGCTTCGTTAATCTGTATTTGTCGAGCCTTTGGCGAGACAAATACAGATTAAGAGGCCGAGGTTGATATTTACCATATTAAAAAATACGAGTGACGAATTCTATTTATCATATCACTGTCAATTTTGTTTATTTTTCACTTAAATGATTAATAAACAAAACCCCAACGCTCGGACGTAACAATTTGTTATGACGTATGAATACATGTACATGTCAATCACTCAGCTGATAATCGGTTTGTCAATACACCTTGAAGGTTATCTATGCTTTCTGAAACTAGGTTAAAAGCGGACAGAACGATTGTAGCTATTTAAACAATTTAATACTAATTTAACAGTTTTATATATAAACAATGAAATTATAATAAAATAATTGACAATAGCCAAATTTTTCAAAATAACTTTTCGCGGCATTTTGCTGAATACTACGTCATTGTCAGACATAGGCGTATCTACGTCACTGACCTATTTAAGGGCTTCATCAAGTTCAGTCGCCGTCGGAATCACTGTCAAAAATGATTCTTCGTTGTTTTATGGGGACAACAGGACTTTTAGGCTGAGCCAGATTTATTACGATGTTACCCCCACTGACATTGCCTCCAAACATGGTGTTCACACCGCCGGAAATATTGATGATCTGTGTTTGTTTCGAATTTAAAAGTGTTGTCGGATTTCCTTCGAAGACGAACACGCGGGAACCAAACTTGAGGATTCACAAGATGTAGATATCGCGGACAGAATGTGCGACAGTTCTTTGTGTTGGTCGTGATTTATATAATTTGCGTAATAATGTAATTTGCATACTTATGTTCTAAATATTTGCATACTTATGTCTCAAAATATGTGATTTATGTAATGGGCGTGCCCAATGCTATTCCTTAGTATATATATATATATATATATATATATATATATATATATATATATATATATATATATGTATATTGTTTTAATAAAAAACAGAGAAGAAAACTGAACAAACTGTAAGGTCAATGACTAACGACATGTGAACAAATACTCGATAGAAAGAAATAATCAGAACTGAACTGTAACAAACATTAATAATTAAAACTGAAGAAACTGGCAAAAACCAATATTCAGTCTCACAGAGACGGACATAATGTCACAGTCGATTCTAGTTTGATGCTTATAAATAATAAGTATACAGTGCCTAACTTTATGTAAATGCCTAATGGGATATTTAAGTTATTACGGGATGTCTATTGCACACTTGCATAGCTTTTACATTTAATTCACATAAGTACATAAGAAAATACGTCTGGTACAGGTATGAATATCAGAGGTAAATCAAAAGCACGTGTGACTTCCCGCGTTATCGGCGTGTGTGTGTGTGTGGGGGGGGGGGGGGGGGGGGGGGGGGGGGGTCGTAACCCAGTGGTAAAGCGCCCACGGTTGGTCTGGGATCGATCCCGTCAGTGGTCCTCTCGTTCCAGCCAGTGGACCACGACTGGTATAACAAAGGCCGTGGTGTGTGCTATCATGTCTGGGATGGTGCATATAAATGATGCCTTGTTGCTAATGTAACGGGTTTCCTCTCTAAGATAACGTCAAAATTACCAAATGTTTGACATCCAATAGCCGATGATTAATAAATCAATGTGCTCTAGTGGTGTCGTTAAACAAAACATTTTTTTTTATTACCCAAGCAGTCAGTCACAAGTCTATCATGGCTGAATTACTTTCTGATGCATTCCATACCGTTGTATCCAGGGCGGTTATGAAGGTGGAGCAACCCCTTCACGTCTGACATGCCTCCATAATTATTTCTTTCTTTAGGAGATGTTTCGTGGGAAGATTGGCATACACAATATTGAAGCAAGTTAGTGTATTTTTTAATAATGTAGGTGCCCTTTTTCAAGTTGTATACCCTACCCAGAAACATCCTGTATCTGCCCTTGGGTGGACTTAACGGTCGTGGAAAAGTGCTTGTTTTTACCCGTTGAATTTGAAACATAACTGCCGTGTTGTCATATTAAAGTGCACGCAAGCAGTTACGGGAGATTCGAATATCACGTAATTTTACGTGTACTTCAGTCTTCACGGGCATACGTTGACTCGCGACTGCTTCGTGAATACCTCACTAGTCGTTATGTGGTGCTTAATTAAGGGGAGCTTACGTCCACGTAAACAACTACGTACGCCTTGTGAATAAGACCTCTGGTTCCAAGACAACTTTAGTCACATGCAAAGCATATTTCAATATCAGAGGGTAAGTTATTAATTCGACATTTAATTGAGAACGGGCAATGCAAACATGCATTCTAGCAACGTCAGTTTCATAGTTAAGAAAAGGGAGGAGGAGGGTGCTGTTCGCTTTACCACTGGCTTACGACACTCCACCCCACCCACGCCGATAACGCGGTATATCACACGTGCTTTTAATTACTTCCGATATCCATACGGGTACCAGATAAACTGGACGAGTTTTCCAAAAATGTGAAAGCGTGAAGCATTTTTTGGTAGAAGTAACTGCTTTAGCTATTTTACATAATATCGAGTATGCTGAATCTAAAAATGGTTGTTACCAAGCTGAATTTTCAGTTATTTGGTTGGTACAACATAAAAAACACGATGGCCACCACCATTCACATTATTTTGATAATATGGTGTATGTGTATGTGGCCTTTTATTTTCAACATTTTAGGGCCATAATCAAATGGAACCATCGCCTGTGAGTATATAATCAATGTAACATTTTGAAGACAATAACCTTAGTTTAGGAGGACTACCACTGGTGGTACATGTTTGTAACCTAGTTTCTGCTAATATAGCTTTTTTGACCACATTAATTATTTTGAGGTATCCCAGTGTTTGTAATGACTCATAATATGTACCGTACCACAAAGGTCAGGGAAATACCAGAATTGAATTTATAAAAATGCTAAACCAGTGGCAGTCCTCATCCATTGAACACAGTAGTACGGAGGTGTATGGAAGTATAATCACACATTAGTGAACTGTATACAGTCATCACTGCGTGTTGGTGGTCTTCACACATCCATGCGTTTTCAGATGGTTATTGGAAAACACATCAGTGGGTCAAAGCTCGTAGAAGCAGGAGTTGAAAGTGGCATTGTTGGTCCTAATACAACTGAGCAGGTCCTGAATGGAAACGCATACAACAAATCTACAAGGGCCCACAAAATAACCCTGCAAGCACTGTGGACACCACTCATGCCAAGTCTTCTGGCATTCTTTCAGCAATCTGATATAGGGCTACATGATGAAATATCAAATGCCTCAATGAACCTTGATGATGTCGACACTCTTATAACATTGTTGAAGAGTCCGAAATTTAATGAACTGTTCGATGTGTTTATTAAGCACAAAACAGAAGACTATGTAAATTTCACTTTCTGGTGAAGCTACATAGAAATGGTCTCAATTCTTCTGATGTTCACTCGGGCCCAGCGTGATGGACTGTGGGATCTCCACTTTCACAGTTTCCATATTTCATGATATATGATTGTTACAATTATGGCAGATGGGGTATGGTCTGTCTGGTAGGGATGCGCCAACTTCCTCAGGAAGTGTTGGATGAATTGCAATAGGGATACCTTGTTATCAAGCGATCATGTCGGAAGGTTTAACGAGGTAGACCATGCTCATGCTCATGAGTGGTTGAACGGTACAGGGAAGAGGTATAGTGGGGATAACCAAGACAATTTCTGCGCTTAGGGCCGTCCATAATTTTCAACATTTTCACGAGCGTACAAACCGTACACTTTTGACCCCCCCCCCCCCTAAAAGTGTACATCCCCAAATGAAAGATGTTGAGCGACATTTTTCATTAAAAAAAAAAAATGTACGCTGGCCCCTTAACCCCCCCCCCCCCCCCCCCCCCCCCCCGGGTACGGTTTGTACGCTCGTAAAAATTTTGAAAATTATGGACAGCCCCTTAACAGATGGGCACTTTCATACAACTACCGGTCTTAACTTGCTGCTGACACGCATGCAATGCTGCAGGTAAGCCACGAAGACAGTCTTATAGATGATGAGGCAAAGGCAGGGAGACTGAAACGTGATATCTTCAAAACATTGCTACAAAAGATCTTACCACTGATGCAATTCAGGAGTCGCCTTTGAATGCATCAATACTTGGAAAGCAACAAGTTGAGTGTTTTGTCAAAGAGAGACTGGTGGCGACCAATGGAAACACACCAACAATTCCATTCCATAATACAATATGAAAGTAACAATGCTTCTACCTATAAACATTGTATGAAGAAGTGAGAGACAATAATGATATGACCCCCCCCCCCCCCCCCCACCTTGTTGACCCTCCCCCCCCCCCCCCAAAAAAAAAAAAAAAAAAAAAAAAAACCCCAACCTGCTAAAAGCTGACAGTAGTGTTCTTCAATATTTTACAGAATGTGTCGAAGCACGTGTTGTTGAACTGGCACAGTCTACCCTGGCCGACTTGCTTACATCAGATATTGATTTCCCACAAACCCTCAATCTTGGAGGAATATCATCATGTCTAGTAATAGACGGACAGGCACTTGATGCAGCTCTTGGCAAGCCTGCTGGAGCAAAAACATTTGGTGATTTTGTAAATATCTTCTCAATATCAGTGTTGCATATGGGGTCACCATACAAGCGAATAGATGTTGTTTTTGACAGGTATTGGCAAGAATCCAATAAAACTGGCACTAGAAAGCGACGCACCAAGACCACTTTCCCAATTTGTCGTGTCATTGAAGGCTATGTGCCTCTTCCCTTTAGTTGGCAAAACTTCCTAAGTTTGCTTGATGACAAGACTAATTTGGCAAGATTTTTTTTTATTTTATCAGAATAGCTCATTACAAATACACCACCAGATAAAACGATTATCGTTGCAGGAGGGTTTTCTGATAAACGAACTGCAGCAATGTTTTTGTAGTTGCAAGGGATATAGATATTCCTTCACTGCTTGTGTCACATTTTAGTTGTTTTTCATGCCAAAAACTTTGGATGATGTCGGGCGTAGCAAATAAGTGAAACTATATTTCCATCAAGGACATTTTCAACCAGTTACCTACTGAAACAGTAGCATTTCTCCTGCCTTTTCGTGCACTCACTGGATGTGACACTACTTCTTTGATATGCAACCACACAAAGCGATCTGCCTGGAAAACTACATCCTTCGTGCTGACTTAAGTAAGGGAGAACTAACAGAGACGAGAAGACTGCCACAACAGAGAAAATTGTGTGTATGGTGTACAACGTGGACCAAATTGACTCTGTAGAGATGGCTCGCTGTATTCTGTTCTCCAAAGCAGGAAAACCAAACTATGACATGCTTGTCGATTTCACATTATGTGTATGCACTATCAGACCCGTATCTAGAAGCAGGCCCACTACCCAGGACCAGATCTACCTAAACGAGAAGAGATGGGATGGGAAGGGCAGGGATGGATGCTACAGCCAATCCTAATGACACTAGCTGTAATGCCAGAAGCCTGTCAGGAAGTCATTTACTGTTCACGTCAAACTGCATGCAGAACTCTACTGTATATGTCGGAAAGCCAAACTATTCTGCAAGTAGTAAGGGGGCCTATAAGGGGTCATGACCTACTTTCCGTGACCTTGACCTTGATGACGTCACGGCCTTGTGCCGTGACCTCGTCCTACTGGCCCTGACCTACTTAGACTGGCCTTGACCTTGATGACGTCACGGACTACTGACCTTGATGACGTCACGGACTACTGGCCTACTGTGCCGTGTGCAACGTCCTACTGACCCGGCCTCGACCTACTTAGACTGACCTTGACCTACTTAGCCCGGCCCCGATCCGTCGTACTTAGCAACGCCCGTGCTATCCTGTCTGTGAGAAGTGCAGGGGGGTTTTCCTCTCTAAAACTGTGAAAAGTATGTTTGACATCCAATAGCTGATGATTCATAAATCAAGGTGCTCTAGTGGTGTCGTTAAACAAAACCACTTCTAAGGACTCTGCCCGACGCGAGGTAGTGTGTTTAATTTTAGCGCACTGAATGTTGAATGGTTATCACTGCTTACATCCTATTTTATTGTTGGTGGCAATACTGAACTAGAAGTTACATTCTTAAAGACGTGAAATAAGAAATGATTTAAATAGGTGTAAAATAGAATTCTCGTTCTACGCTATCTGATAGCGCATTCACAAGATTATTATGAACTGACCTATTTCGTCACTTCATTCCGCGCTTCGCCGCTCGCACATATAATGGTTTAAATGACAGGCTTTGTTAACATGCGTGAAGTAGTCAGCTGCGAACGACTTCGCGTCCAGCGCTGAGGGTACGTCGTTCGTATCTCATATGGGGAAATTATATTTTTTCTATTATTTTTAAAACAAAATAATAATTTATAGTTTGTTTTTATTTTACTTATTTACTTACTTATTTATTTGTTTATTTATTTATTATGTTACGAGGGTTTTTTTCAAGCAGCCTCTAATAACCCAGTGGGGACGGGACGTAGCTCAGTGTTCCCTTGATGTAGGTCGGTCTGGGATATATCCAGCCAATGCTCCACAACTGGTATACCAAAGACCGTCGTATGTACTATCTTGTCTGTGGAATGGTGTAGGATCCCTTGTTGCTAATAAAAAAAGAGTAGCCCATGAAGTTGCGACAGCGGGTTTCCTCAATCAATATCTGTGTGGCCCTTAACCATGTCCGTATAACCATAAATAAAATATGTTGAGTAAATAAAACATTTCTTTCCTCGTAAAATAAAGATTAATTGAACACAAATATTTTATTTTGTTTTAGCCATAGAGAAAGAAAGACATATTTGTCTCGAAGAAAGGAATGTTTGTCTCGAAGAAAGGCATATGTGTTAAGGAGAAGAAAGGAATGTTTGTTAAGGGAAGAAAGGAATGTGTGTGTGTGTGTGTGTGTGTGTGTGTGTGTGTGTGTGTGTGTGTGAAATATCCCCAGCCCATTGTTTTGAAGAAAGAACGCGTGACTGCAACTCAACGCTCCGACCTAAACTATGATCTTTTAGCTGCATTTTAAGCACAAGTATTTCCCTAGAGTGCAAGCCTTTTTACAGGGCTTTTTAATTACCAAATGGGTAAATACAGTGGTCGATCTAGGATCGATCCCCGTCGGTGGCCCATTAAGCTATAGCCAACTAGTGTATTATGTCTGGTATATCAAAGATCGTGGTATGTTCTGTCTTGTACACACATCTCTTGCTACTATAAAGTAGCGGTAGAAATATCCAATCACAAATCTAGTCATAGAGTAAAAAACACAAAAAACAAACACAATGTTTTGGTTTTTCATTTATTTCTAAATTACAAATCACTGACACATATATAAAATGGACACACACTGGGTTACATCGAGAGGCCTTAAGGGCGACATGTCAATAATATGAGTGTTCATTTCTCTTTATCTTCGTCCTCCTCATCAGTATCATCATCATCGGCATCGTCGTCGTCTACTTCATCCAAATATTCGTCAATCCAGGAACGATACTGATTTAATATAGAACGAATCTGTGGTCTGACATCTCGGTTAGGATTCACAGACTGTAGAAATTTCCTCGTGTTGGGGCCTTTGTCAAAGTAATGCATATAGGTCAGAAAGCGAGAGTACGCGTCTTTAAATAACTTCCATTGTAAAGTCTTCATGTTTCTTTCGATGGCATCTTGGGACATGTTTTTTTCTTCGTAGCGTTTTCTCTTGCTTTCGAGATAGTCGTGATTGATGTCGAATTCACGTTCCACCATGAGACGAATGCCTTGGTTTTCCAGGTCGGGCGACAGCTCTTCTTCTTTTTCAGTTCCCTCTTCGCACGTTTTAAATCGCAGATGTCGCTGCAAGTTGCTACCGTCTTTAAAGACCAGACCACACGTATCGCAAGACTGAATCCTCTTGACTTTTTTCAGATAGGGTTCCACCTCATCTTCTTCTTCGTCGTCACTTTCGTAGGCGGGTATGCCTGGTAGTTTTCTTTTGAATGCGTTTCTTTGCATGGTTTGCATGTAGAGCTCTTTCTTCGTCGGTGGCTGCAACTCTTCTGAGACATTCGCCGTTACGTTCGTGCTTTTATACCATTCGGACGGCCCCGTCTCTAAACCATTAGGTCGAAGGCGCCAATGTTCGGGCGTGGTCGGTTTCAAGTCCACCAACAGATATCCGTAGGGCCTGTGGGTAGCTTCCTCAAACCGCTGCATGAAATGACGAGTATTTCCAGGATACGTCTGCTGTGTCAAGGTTAGGACTTGCTGCTTGTCGATGGGGTTGTTGAACAGTGCCAGGTAATGACAGTTTCTTCTCTGTGTAGGGTCCTTGCTGTGATACAGGTTCTGGTTGATGGCAATCACAGAGAGGTTTCTGTGGTGACTTCCTTCCGTGAACAGGTCGGTGATGCGAGGGTCTTTTCCAGCTGTAGACATCAGGTCGTCCAACACGATGAGATTTCTGACTCTCGAATCCAAATAACGATCCTTTTCCAAATTCTCGGGTATGCCTTGAACAAATTTCACTCGAGCAACCATTTTGATCGTATCATAGAGGGGTTGCCATCGTTTGTAGAGCCAGATGATGCGCTGGGGAGGCGGCTGGATTTTACCATCCCTTAGCAGTTTGTACAACAAAAATGTCTTTCCACACGACGTGGGTCCCGACACGATCATGGTGAACGGATGTAACAATCTTAGGGGCTGCTGCTGCTGCTGCTGCTGTTGTTGCTGCTGCTGCTGTGGTGGTGGTGGCTGCTGCTGCTGCTGTGGTGGTGGCTGCTGCTGTTGCTGCTGCTGTGGTGGTGGCTGCTGCTGCTGTGGTGGTGGTGGCTGCTGCTGCTGTTGTTGTTGTTGCTGCTGCTGCTGCTGCTGCTGCTGCTGGGAAGACTTATTTTCAGATTCCAAGAGTCCATGTTTATTTCGTACGTGCCGAGTTGGGTCGTGGGTCCAAACATATTTTTTTTCGCAAATATGACACTGATTCATGTTGTTGACTGTTGAAGTGTTCGACGTGAACTGGCGATGTTGAAACTGCCATGCCCCCTTTTATAGCCTTCTCAGAAATGCTTGTGCCGTTTTTGCCCAGTCTGCTCTCGTCGTTTCTGTTCCACGCCACTCTGTTCTCGTTTCCGTTTCAGATCGGCCTTTGCTTGCTCTACCACCTGCTGCGTTGGGGAGACCATGACAACACTGGGTGCCGGGTGTTTGTTCTGTTCTTCTTTTTCTTTTTTCCACGTGGGATCGTAAAGTTCTAGACATCGATCCACACTGTACATGATCTGACTTTGCCCACCACGTTGAATTTCGAAGTGGGGTTGAAGTTTGCCTTGTGCCTGCAGTTTGTACAAACGGGTCCATTTGTCCACATCGGGAACGTACAGCTTGTACTGGTCTGACATGTTGCTCCTCTGAAGGTTCTATCTCAAATGATGATGGTTTGTGACAGACATCCTATTTATAGAGATCCTGCATATCTCCAGCTATCCGTGACCACTGACCATACGGTTTTTGCTTTCATCTGATCCAGGTGACTGTCGTCCAAAATGAAGGCTAACAAAGGGGTGTTTTGTTTCAATATACGTTTTCTAGTTCTATTCATCACGGCAGGTGATACGAGCATTTTCATCATGTTCAGATATTCATTGTTAGACTGTAAAAATCGACGTTTCTGTCCTGCTCCGACGTGAATACGTCCGTCCAGCAACCCTTGAACGATCTCCACCAAGGCCAACATTTGTTCTTCATTCATATCATTCAGTAATCCCAGAGTCATATGGTAATCGTGAATATTCGTCATCAGTTTTAAATAATTGTAATGTTTTAGAACGTTATGTTTCAAAACCAAAACGGCTGCGGCTTTATATGTAGTGTCACCGTCACTGGTCCCGTGATAAATGAGGCTGGATTGCCATCTGCGTCCTGTATATAGATGTCCACGATCTGCACATCTTCCAGTCTCAGGGGTACGTAATGATAGTTTGGAAACACAAAAGATCTTTCCTTTTTATTCCCCATCAAACAGATGCGTCTCAGAAAGGGCTCCTTTCTTTCTCCAACGTGTGAGCTGTAGCAGATGTTGGAACACACGTAAATGTCATGGCTGTCTGATTTTCTCGAAACTTCCCAGTTCTGAATGGTGATTTCGGTGGCTGCTACCACCCACTTTTTTCCGAAATGTAGTCTGTCATATAGATCGACTCTAAAAGACCAGTGCGTGTTGTCAGGAAAGTAAGACGTGCTGTCTGTACTTCGAATGGTAATGTACTTATCCATGGTGCTTATTCGTTTTGATCTTGGTATTTGGCAGCAAATAACCCAAGCTACTGCTGAGTAGTGCTGTCCACAAGTTAGAATTACCTTGATGAAGAGATAAGTTGATGATACACGTAATCACCACCACGTATATGATGATGATGTGAGACCACGGATTCGTTCTAAATTAAATCAGTATCGTTCCTGGATCGATGAATATTTGGATGAACAAGACGACGACGATACCGACGATGATGATACTGATGAGGACGACGATGATGAAGAGAAATGAACACTCATATTATTGACATGTCGCCCTTAAGGCCTCTCGATGTAACCCAGTGTGTGCCCATTTTATATATGTGTCGGTGATTTGTAATTTAAAAATAAATGAAAAACCAAACCATTGCGTTTGTTTTTTGTGTTTTTTACTCTATGACTAGATTTGTGATTGGATATTTCTACCGCTACTTTATAGTAGCAAAAGCTGTGTGTACAAGACAGAACATACCACGATCTTTGATATACCAGGCATAATACACTGGTTGTACTGGCTTGTACAAAATACTTGTGTTTAAAATGCAGCTAAAAGATCATAGTTTAGGTCGGAGCGTTGAGTTGCAGTCACGCGTTCTTTCTTCAAAGCAATGGGCTGGGGATGTTTCACACACACACACACACACACACCTTTCTTCCTTTAACAAACATTCCTTTCTTCTCCTTAACGCATATGCCTTTCTTCTTAACAAACATTCCTTTCTTCAAGACAAATATGTCTTTCTTTCCCTATGACTAAAGCAAAATAAAATATTTGTATTCAATTAATCTTTATTTTACGAGGAAGGAAATGTTTTATTTACTCAACATATTTTATTTATGGTTATACGGACATACGGACCACACAGATATTGATTGAGAAAACCCGCTGTCGCAACTTCATGGGCTACTCTTTTTTTATTAGCAGCAAGGGATCCTACACCATTCCACAGACAAGATAGTACATACGACGGTCTTTGGTATACCAGTTGTGGAGCATTGGCTGGATATATCCCAGACCGACCCACATCAAGGGAACACTGAGCTACGTCCCGTCCCCACAGGGTTATTAGAGGCTGCTTGAAAAAAAACCTCGTAACATAATAAATAAATAAACAAATAAATAAGTAAGTAAATAAGTAAAATAAAAACAAACTATAAATTATTATTTTGTTTTAAAAATAATAGAAAAAATATAATTTCCCCATATGAGATACGAACGACGTACCCTCAGCGCTGGACGCGAAGTCGTTCGCAGCTGACTACTTCACGCATGTTAACAAAACCTGTCATTTAAACCATTATATGTGCGAGCGGCGAAGCGCGGAATGAAGTGACGAAATAGGTCAGTTCATAATAATCTTGTGAATGCGCTATCAGCGTAGAACGAGAATTCTATTTTACACCTATTTAAATCATTTCTTATTTCACGTCTTTAAGAATGTAACTTCTAGTTCAGTATTGCCACCAACAATAAAATAGGATGTAAGCAGTGATAACCATTCAACATTCAGTGCGCTAAAATTAAACACACTACCTCGCGTCGGGCAGAGTCCTTAGAAGTGGTTTTGTTTAACGACACCACTAGAACACCTTGATTTATGAATCATCAGCTATTGGATGTCAAACATACTTTTCAGTTTTAGAGAGGAAAACCCCCCTACACTTCTCACAGACAGGATAGCACGGGCGTTGCTAAGTACGACGGATCGGGGCCGGGCTAAGTAGGTCAAAGTCAGTCTAAGTAGGTCGGGGCCGGGTCAGTAGGACGTTGCACACGGCACAGTAGTCCGTGACGTCATCAAGGTCAATCTAAGTAGGTCAGGGCCAGTAGGACGAGGGCACAAGGCCGTGACGTCATCAAGGTCAAGGTCACGGAAAGTAGGTCATGACCCCATATAGGCCCCCTTACTACTTCTGCACTGCACTATGCAGATGCAGTAAAAAAAAATATCTTATTAAAATAATTGTGTAAATGGTAATCCAGAATAACTCTATATCTGGGCACATCAAGACAAATATAACTATGGTGTAGGCAATGTATATGACTAAACATGACATCTGTATTTACCAGTTAGAGAAGTCTTATAACTACCGTCTTAAAATCTGGAACAAACACTGTCGAGTTAAAAACTTGGCAAACGTAGCTTTCTACAATACAAGAAAACTACATTTTGAATTTCATTAATTAGGGAGTTAAAATCACAAAAGAAAGTTTGGTAACAAGCAGATTCATCATTAGCACACCAAAGTTATATAGAATCTACCAAAAGATGCGTAATGTTTCATTTCTCTAGGAGACTTTTTAGAAAATTCGTCGTCGAAGACGGGTAGTTGGGAGTGTGTGAACTAAGCTGGTTGTTCATTTAAGGGTATTTTCTTATACTCCGCAATTGAAATGTAAAAGCTATGCCAGTGTGCAATAGACATCCACTTAAATGTCGCATCAAAAAAAAGAAATAAATGTGTTTTATTTAACGACGCACTCAACACATTTTATTTACGGTTATATGGCGTCAGACATATGGTTAAGGACCACACAGATATTTTTAGAGGAAACCCGCTGTCGCCACTACATGGGCTACTCTTCCGATTAGCAGCAAGGGATCTTTTATTTGCGCTTCCCACAGGCAGGATAACACAAACCATAGCCTTCGTTGAACCAGTTATGGATCACTGGTCGGTGCAGGTGGTTTACACCTACCCATTGAGCCTTGCGGAGCACTCACTCAGGGTTTGGAATGTCGCATCAGGCACTGTATACTTATTATTTATAAACATCAAACTAGAATCGATTGGGACATTATGGTCTCTTTGACTGAATGTAGATGTACATGTCTCAAAGGGAGGTCATCCAGTATCCATCTCGATACATTTAAGTCATGGTAATGGGAAAGCTACCCAGTCTCTTGACATGGACCCAGCCCTCAGTGTCCACAAATGTCTTGAGATAGGAATGAGATAAGCTAGCTCGACTCATTCAAGGGCATTTTCTCATAAAACGTGATTCAAATACAAATGCTATGCCATAGCACAAAAGACATCCCGTGAAAGCATAGCTATCCTACAAGGCATTTACATAAGAAATATGCGTCTAATTCGCGAAACCGACTTCAAATGAGCTGTATCCATTGATTTCAGTTTATTGAACCCTAAACAAAGTTCTAGTTTATATATATAAAAAAAAGAAGAAAAAAGTTTATACATGTCGTCTTGCAAGTTTCTGTTCAGTTCAGATTAATGTTACATTTATTCAGTTCTGTAAAAATGCAGTAGACGGCCTTTCTTGGCAGATGCATGGATTCACCGTTGGGACCTAGGATATTTTCATGTGTGGTGTTCTTGCGTGAAATTATAAACATGTTGAAAATGTCATATTCCCAATAAACAGTTTATGCTGCTGGACGCATGTTGCTCATTCCCGTGATAACGTTGATGCCGTTCACATGCACCTCTTCAGTAACAAACCACTATAAAATACTGAAAGGCAAGGGTAAAGACAAACGCAAGGCGTGTGCTACAACAGCTTGTTCTGCACGTGCACGTTAAAACATGTGACCTGACGTAACAGGATTACTTTCTGTTAACGTTTTATTTCCAATGTCCGTTGATATGGCCCATATCTATTTTCTTTAATGTGCAGTAATGCATGAAAAGTAGTTCAGTGACCTAGTTATAGTATGCAACACACCCATCCTATATGAATTGATGAAGATCTGGCTCGGATAAGGATTTCCTTTAATGTCCAGTAATGCAAAGATAAGTTAGTTTCACTTTAAATTGTTCAACGACAACACTAGAGCATCAGCAATTGGATGTCAACATTTGATTAATTGTCCGAGGAAACACACATTTTCCCCATCAGTAGCAAGATATCTTTTATACACACCATCCCGGACAGGATACCACATACCAGCCTTTGATATTCCACTTGTGATGCACTGGCTGGAATGAGAAATAGCCTAATGGGCTGACCTATGAGAATCGATCCTAGACCGACCATGCATCAGGCAAGCACTTTACCACTTGGCTACTCATCCCGCCCCATCTAGGTAAGGGGACTTTAAAGGGACACACCCTAGTTACGTTTATTTGTTAACCATTACGGCGTTGTTTTTCGCTATTAAACCCCATTTTTCACAAATAAAATTGCACTTTACTTACATTTTATTATTTAGAATACACATTTCCATTCACCTTAATTGCTTTTTGGTAATCCTGATCTTTGTAAAACCACGAAATGCATTTTTTCACAAAACGTGTCGAGAAAACGTTAAGCAAGCGAGGTCCAATCTATTTTTAATGTCACAGACGTTGGTATATCACGTGACCGTTATCATTTTGGTTCGGTTTGTTTTCTCGTGCACGGTTCGCGCAATAAACATCCGATTTGTTGTTCATTTGTGAGATTTTTCTTCACAGTTCGTTAACATTTTCAGTAACAATAAAGTTCAGACAAGCAAGGGTCTCAATACAAAACGTTACAAACCCTTAAAACCAATAATTTTGCTAAGTCTTACAATATCTGAAGAGGGGATACAACCAGGAAAGAACAGTTGGAACATGTCCAGGAGAGGTGAAACGAACGCACCCCAAGTCTGTGAAATTTGTCGTGACGTAGGCATTGTTGTGCTTTTACCGGTGACATCAGAATACTAACTTTCAAAATTATTTCAAGCAATTGGGGCATGGGGATTCCCATGGTATTTATCGATATAAAACCTGCTTTTTTCACTCCATTTGATAAAAACGTGATCTAAGTGTGTTACAGGTTTGTAGATTAACTAAATTATAATTTATTTTCGCTGGATGGAACTAGGGTGTGCGGCTTTAAACAGTAGAGCAATATACAATTTCCAAGAATATACCCACGTATATCTCTCCAGTATTTTATTCGATCTTGATTACGAAATATATGATGTTTACTTCGCAAGCTTTGTTTCACTGATCGCAGACCATCACTACCAAACAAGTCATAATGAACAAAGTAGAGAAACAGGAAAACAGCAGTAAAAAAAAACAACTAAAAAACTACTGGATAAATGTTAGTTTTTTTATTTTCTTCGTTTAGATGATACCAATCTGAAAAATAAGAAAAATTTAATTACATAAAATATATGCTATAAAGAATTACAAAAATATTTGGCTGCTGAACATGAGCAATGATACGTTTTGCTACCCAGTCAAGTCAGAGATTTCTTTTGGACAAAAACAATGTTTTTAGTATTAGCACTTTAATCAACAGTTAAAAAATTTAAGTTACTTTAGTTTAACATCATCATCTAATTAAAATTAGCTCCACTATTACATGTGGATCTAACAGCACTCTGTTGGAGCTCATGTCCAGTTGACCTTTCACTCGACCAATCAAAACCGTACTTGCAAAATCATGCCAGTGATTTGAAAAGAATTTGAAAACATTCGGGATTATGCCGAGGGTATACAAAATAATTCGGGTGAATTACGAAGTATGCCAGAAACTAACTGCAATATAAAATTTTATATAAAATTGTTTCGACACGAAAAAATCCCAACCGTGATGGCATAGCCATAAAATCTGTTTATACTAGTATACAATCCAAAGTTTATTATTGTACTTCCCACCCTGTTTTTTCAATGTTGAAATTGACCATCAAGTTCGCCGATTGCATAAATAGTCTCGACCGATATTTTTAGAATTTGTATGCTCCCGAATAACGCTATAAAAGGCAAAGTGTAATTTGTCGATATTTAAATTGTTATTTATAGTTGAAATGTCACCTGGACATGGGAGTCCACACAATGCTGTTAGATCTACTGGCCAGACCCAATACAGCTAATTTTAATCAGATTGCACTAGAGCACATTAATTCAAAAGTTGTAAAATACTTGGTTAATTAGAGGTGTCCACAAGAATTATTCCAGGGACAGGTAAGGTGTGTTGACATAAAATATACACAAATATAGATTCCCAAAAAAATCTGGTTCCGATTGGGATGCTCCTGAGGTACCAACCGAATTGCCACGACTTTAAAAAAAAAAAAAAAACTACTATTCCCCCCCCCCCCTTAAATTATGAACATAATATAATATATTACAATTATTGAATACTGACAGACAAAACACAAAACCTATAATCCCCTCCGGTTGGACTGGTATGCCATTATGGGACTAAAACTAAGAAACCTTCATCCTAGAAGTAGCTGACAGGTCAGTGGAACATGTTTTAAAGAGCAATTGCACACAAAGTGAAAAATAAACATGTCACCAGGGACCAGTTACTTTTTGGCATTACTCACACGAGTACAACATTACAAACCTTGTTAGCTACATCCAATGTGGCATTACTCACACAAGACAAATAACACAAACCTTGTTAGCTACATCCACTGTGGCATTACTCACACGAGTACAAGAACACAAACCTTGTTAGCTACATCCAATGTGGCAGAGAAACATGACAAATCTTGTTAGCTACACCTAATGTGGCATTACTCACATGAGTACAATACAAACCATGATAGCTACATTTACTGTGGCATTACTCACATGAATACAAGACAAACCATGATAGCTACATCCAATGTGGCATTACTCACATGAATACAACAAGACAAACTTTGATTGCTACATCCAATGTGGCATTACATGAATACAAGACAAACCTTGTTAGCTACATCTATTGTGGCATTACTCACAGGAATACAAGAAAAAACCTTGTTAGCTACATCTATTGTGGCATTACTCACAGGAACAAAACAAGCCAAACATTACTCACATGAGTACAATAATACAAACCTTGTTGGCTACATCCAATGTGGCATTACTCACATGAGTACAATAATACAAACCTTGTTGGCTACATCCAATGTGGCATTACTCACATTAGTACAATAATACAAACCTTGTTAGCTACATCCAATGCATCGTAGTCGGAGGCGAGTCTCACATAGGCCTTTTTCTCACCATCGGGTCTAAAAAAAGAAGGGTACACTAAATTGTCTTCAGTTTGCAAACAATACAAGAAGTTATGACAGAAACCATGTCCTTGGTTTTATCAATGCATTTTAAAAAACCCAAATTAAACAATTTAAAAAACAAATGATTAATTTCTCTTTTTAATTCGAGATGAACATTCTAAGTGCAAACATAAACAAAGTTTCATTGGTCGTGGACATATAGTTGGTGAGAAATGGAGCTAAAGGCAAAACTTGCAGCTATAGCTGCCTCTGGAAAAGGCAAGACAAATGCTGGTGTGATAAATGATCACCAAGCAGTTAATACATTGAAATAAAATATTTCAGTTTCATATGGTATAAAACATTAACAGGTTACAGTAATTTAATACTATAATAATGCAGCATCAAATGTAATCTGTGATTTTAGGCCACTAATTACCATCACTAATAGTATAGTGCTTTAATCTGGCCTCTTAATACATACATATACCCCTCTCAATAGTGTACAATTCCTCCTGGTATGTAGGGAAGGCATGTTGACCACAGACACACATTAATCTTATGAACCAATGACGTGACGGTTTTTCCTGGAAACATCTATGATTTATTGCTACTGTTAATTCTCTCTTACCTGATGAGTGTGTTCACTTTGGCCACCTCAATATCATAAAGTTTTTTCACAGCATGTTTAATGAGGGGTTTGTTAGCTCGCTTGTCAACAATAAACACCAGTGTGTTGTTGTCTTCTATCTTCTTCATAGCAGACTCTGTTGTCAAGGGATATTTGACAATCTTGTACTTGTCTAACCTGAGAACAAAAATTCAAATGTAAACAAACATATCAGTATTAATATAATAATGATTAGGCACCAATGTACATGGGATTATATTGAAGATGCATATTTTAACAAATAAGTAAATGAAAAATAGAAAGAAATTAATTAATATTAATAGATACATACTAATTATCAAAACCTGATTTTAATAGTACAATGCATATGGCATCAATTTCCTTTAGAAACGGTGCCTACTAAATGAAATAACAGATGTTACTAAATGCGACCACACATACTAGGAGTGCCTTGTATGAGAATAGAAGATTGCAACCAGACAATATGACGATTTCATCAGTTGCTATGCACTCGCATGTTTGCAAGGTGTCAAAAAGTGGGTGGATGGGGGTGGGGGGCATACAAACACACACACATATATATATATAAATATATAAAAACACATGCCCCAGTTTCCTATGCCAGTGCCTCATATTATACGAGGTGTCTCCTTGATGAAGTTTATCCCAATGCTTATAGCTTAAAATTAACAAAGCCATTTTATTTTATATTAACATCTTGCCGGATTTGAAGAATTAAATGGCTCCTTCTAAACACCAAAATACACCAACTGCTGTGTTCCGACACAATCATTGTCTTTTTACCTATCTCTCTTGGGGACACTCTTTCGTGGGTATTTTGGGGCCCTTCTCAGCTTCAACGTTTTGGGTCTTCTGAAGTGAACAGAGGTACGGATTTTCCTGTTTCTCTTGTCATGCACCCCACGCAATACAGCCTTTTTAGCCTTCAAAGCCTTCTCCTTTATCGTCTTTGTCGCTGGTTCTGGTGCCTTCGTGGCAGGCTCTGCGAATGTCAGATAATAGATTAAAGGACAAGGAGAAAAAAAAAGGTATATAAATTTAACTATCTTCTTATTTGTCACAATATTAGGCCTTGTCATTTAAAATAAGCAGGCAGGCTAAAAAAACAGCCAGCCTAAATAAGCTTTTCAGGATCTAGGCGGGTTGTTTGTAACCCGACTGAAAACAATCCATTTTGGGTGGGCCTTACTGTTTCTGCTAGAAAATTGTGTTTGGGGTATGGCACTATAGAACTGAATGCTACCAGTCAACAGAACATGGTTAAGTTCAGGGTTAGGGTAAAAAAAAAATCATACAGTATTAAGTCATTAATTTTGTTAATATGTTAACTTAAAAAAAATAAAACATGCAATGTTGTTGGGTTTGTTTGTTGTTGTTGAGGGGTTTTTTTTGGGGGGGGGGGGGTATTTGCGCCATACCCGTTTTACCCTCAGGCAGAAATCCTGTTAGTAGTGTGATTTAACATTGTGATTTCAAAAAAATATATATTTATTTCGGTTAATATTTTACATTGGGATTGGTCAACTGTATTAGCCTATATAAAGACATTTCTCTACATTATATACAATGTTTAATATTATTACAATTTATGTTACAAAAAATGTAAACATTATGTGTTAAATTTTCTAACAGTTAAGTACATTTGAGAACACACAGTTTACAGAATATCAACTATCACATTGGTGAAGTCATGATAGCTGTCAAGTGTCCATTCTTCTTGTCAGCTTATACAAAAATGTAGCAAACATTGATTTTCAGATGCGTTGTTCATGTAGCTAGGACATCACCAGGGTTGAAAATTAACACGAAAACCATGGTCGCCAGCAGGGCCAGTTGAAGAACTTTTTTACTGGCCCTTCTCAAATTCAACTAACCTTCCATTATGACATTGAAATTTAACTGCACAGCCAAAATCGAAACTATGTTCCTTGTGCTCACCGTATATAGTCCTGTTTGCTTCAACGGTTAAGCGATGACATGGTATTTAACTTCATAATGAATAATTCAGACTACATTTTAGCACAAATATACAGTCGACCTTCGATAACTCAAACTTCGATCTTTCGTAAACGTCGATCTCTCGAAGTGAAACGGCGGTCCCGGCCGAACTGCTATACAAACTAGTAATAACAGACTTCGAACACTCAAACTTCGAACATTCGAAAAACTCTCTCTCTCAAAGTAATTTTGTGGTCCCACCATAAAAAAATAAGGGATATTGCACTTCCAAATCTCGAAGTTTGTGGAGTGACTGAGCCTTTTAACTGTACCGGATATACTTTAAAGAAAAATGAATTGTCACCCAAGCCAAGCGTGAGTGTCCTGACTGGTCTCGGCTATCAATGATACACGCGGTAATTACAGAATAATAGATCGCCGACTATGCAGAACGAAATGATCCTACATGCCTGCATTGGGTTGTCGGTGTTTGTAGACGGCAGCGGGCCTCATTACACAAAGTACGGATAGTCTTGTAATCTTCAAAGAACTGTTGTAATAACAATTAACGCCGTTTGTTTTTTCTCTTAAACGAGTGCAAAAAAGTACATAACCTAGTGCTATTTGGCATACAGCGTTTTGATTTGTTATGTTATGTCTCACTATGTTAGTGAGGGTTTTTAAAATGATTTTTGTGATTTACAATAATTTTGCTATTTATATTGTGTATTTTTTATTTGGTAAACAAACGTACTTAGTGCTAATCGACATTCAGTATTTTAATTTATTACGTTACGTTCCGCCTTGTTTTGACATTTGAAAAATATATCAACTTTAATTTATCGCTTACTTCCGGTTATATGTAAGTACGTGCTTTCAGTTTTCGTTTTTTTTTTTTTACTTTACTGTCAATTAATACAATAAAAGTACATAGAGATGTACGTCAAATTGATCGAATTTATCTCGTTTCTGTTAATATTTACTTAGTTTTATCATATACACAGAAGAAATGTGCTAACATCCGATATCAACGAAATGATAATACTGCAATGCAGTTTCACTTTGAGGTCTGCTGTACAAATTTCGAACACTCGAACTCCCTGAAACTTGAACTATTTCGTTGTCCCCTTCAACTTCGAGTTAACGAAGTTTGACTAATACTTTAATTTAATCTCTGCCGTATATTTCTGGTAGATGTGTGTGAATACATGTATAATATATATGTGTATGCATATAGGTATTTATGTATGTGGGTATCTGTATGAATATACGTCATATAAGAGCAATTATGCATGCAGTAACTTTTCCTTCTTTCGTTCCTTATTTCTTTTCTTTTCTCTCACTTTTCTTTTTTTTTAAATTTAAGTCAATGCCCTAGAAGAGTTTAAAGTAATATTTCTTCGTACTAGATATGTCTATGTAATTACCTGTATACGTTGTTATTAATATATACTCTTCAAAAGAAGAAACGCAAAACCACATTGTTGTAACATTTGGAGAATTGATTTAATTATTGAATGGTGAGTCCGATAATTACCAAATGTTGCAGGATTGTTCACAATTCACTCTAGTCCATTTGAGTAAGTGATAGGACACACCACCAAGGTCAAGGTCATCTCGAGTCAATACCGGGTGTGGCCTCCGCGTGTGTTGACAACTGCCTGGCACCGCCTGCCCATTGAAGCAACCAGAGTACGGATGACGTCCCGGGGGATGGTGGCCCACTCGGCCTGCAAGGCTGCTGCCAGCTCGGGCAGGGTCTGGGGCTGTGGTTGTCGCTGTCGGTCCAACTCGTCCCATAGATGCTCAATTGGGTTCAAATCCGGTGATATTGATGGCCAAGGAAGGACATTAATGTTGTTGTTCTGTAGGAAAGCCGTTGTCATGTTGGAACACTGCGTTGGCGTTGGCCATAACTGGAACGATGTGTGGCCGGAGGATCTGGTCAATGTAGCCCTGTGCATTCAGGTTGCCCTGCACGTGGACCAGGTCAGTTCTGCCAGTGTGTGAGATGGCTGCCCACACCATGACACTACCCCCGCCGAATCTGTCCACTTCCTGCACGCAGTTTGCCGCATAACGTTCACCACGACGCCTATACACGCGACATCTTCCATCATGACGTCGGAGCAGAAATCGGGACTCGTCACTGAACCACACCTGTCTCCATCGCAGTTGAGGCCATTGTCGATGAATCTGGCACCACTGCAGTCGGAGTCGACGGTGTTGTGGTGTTAAGATGACACCTCGAACTGGACGTCTGGCACGAATTCCTACCTCACGTAGGCGGTTCCGTACGGTCTGGTCGGATATCCTGCGCAAACCTGGTATTGCTGCGGCTGTGGAGGTGGCAGTAGTCAATCGTTCCCGAAGGTGGCGTACCCGGATGTAGCGGTCCTGCCCGGGGGTAGTGACCCGTGGTTGACCGGATCTAGGGAGGTCACGTGTTGATCCATGTTGCTGGTAACGGTCCCCCAGTCTGGAGATGGTGCTTGGGGACACATGGAATGCCCTGGCAATGGCCGTTCTGGATTCGCCTGCGTCTAGTCGGCTGATGGCATTGTTTCTCTGCGGTTCACTGAGACGTGGCATGTCCTGGATTGTCAACTGTCGGCCAGATACAGAGGCCAGGCAAGCGAACACCCTGCACTTTTATACTGTCGGTGTTCATGTTGCACGTGCAGACAACGCACGTGCAGTGGTGACATGGTTTACACGTGGCTGCGTTTTTGCGAATATTCACATTTTGGAATTTTATTGTACAGTAGCTGCGTTTTATCAAATGTAACCGTGGGAATGTGTTTGGGACATGCAATGACCTTATATTCACAAAGCATGAACCGGTAGGAAACATAAAATCGGAGTTATAACCCATTTGTACCCTTTTGCATTTCTTTTTTTGAAGAGTATATATACTATGTATTGTAGTGATTTAGGGACCTAACACTACATATTCTTCTGGAACAATAAAGATTTAAAAAAAAATAAAAAATAAAAATAAAAATATGTTACAAGTTTTAAAAAAAAAAATTGAAAAAGAAATCCAGTATAAATAAACATTTTTTTTACAAAGTACCATTAAATTATAGATTAAATCTAATTTTTAATATAGGAGTGAAAACAATGTTAGAACACCAAAGACATGTAGCTTGACTTGCATTCTCTCTAAAAGTAAGATAATGCAGTACAGAGAATCTAAAGGTATATTGTAGCAATGGTGCATGCTTTAATAAACTAGTCAGTGGCAGTCCTCTTTGTGGTGATATCAGGAGGATAAAATAAACTTTGTGGCAATGTAAGGTGTCAAATTTCCAGTAAACAATGTCCTCAGGAGTGGCTGTCCTCTTATAACCCAGGCACTAGATAGAGCTCCATTTTTATTTTTCGCTTAAACAATGAAAGTCGTCATGTACTGGTGAAGTTAAGTAACAGTATTTTCTAGTTCGTACTCGGTCTAATGCTATGCCGTAACAATATCTCCCCCTACTCATACCCAGTCTAATGCTACACTGGAGCAATATTGGCATAGCACCAGACTGGGAACCGCTAAGTCGATATTGTTTTTGTTGGAAGTTTCCTCCCTTCAAAATTTATTTGAGATATTGATTCCACATCTGCAGAAAGTTGATATGGTTTATCATTAGTAATGTCAGAAACACTTATAGATTACTGCTAAATATTAATTGATATATTAAATAGATGCAGCAAATATTTTTGCAGATTCCTTTTGATTGTGATTTTCACGAATTGCAGTGTGACATTAGATTGGGAATGAGAACAGTGTCGTCCAAGTTTGTTACAATGTTATTTATGAATTTCATTTAAGTGGGATACTAAATTCTCAGGTGGAATACCAGATTTTAAAATGTTAGTATCCAACTGGGATACTACCCAAAATGTTTAATCTCGAATACTGAAATGACCATTAGACTGCATTGTGCAGAGATACGGCACTGATAATATATTACGGTTTTGTGGATATTCCATCAATTGTCTTAAAACCTGTATCAGAAAGGAAGATTTAAAATATGCAATTTGATGGCAATTTGTAAAGAATTTGTTTTTTAATTTACCCTGCACTCCCCACCAAAAAAAAAAAGACAAAACAATTAGAGATGGCATGGGTTTAAAACTTAATAAATTAATATGCAGGGCTTCTAGAATGTTTATAAAATGCACTAGCCATGAGATCAGTGATTTAAAACATTTACTATAAACGATTAAAAATTTACTAGCCCTACTTTACTTTACTGAATACGTTATAATCAGATATGTCACCTAAAGAGGGAGATAGAGATTAAAATACACTAACATGATACTAATATTTACAAAATAAGACTTAAATGCTGCATTTGACAAAAAAAAATTCACTAGCTGTCGGGCATGGCAGTAGTTATTTACTAGCCCAACATTGAATATCATGGGAGTGGGACTACCATAATTTAGAAACCCTGCAATATGGTTTTTTATATGAATGTTATCTTATTCATTATGAAGTTACATGCCAATTCATCGGTTCCCTTTTGACGCAAACGGACAATAGCCTAAAAATGGAAATGTTCTGCCTCAGTAAAATGTAATGTATGCGTGTGTATTTCACTATTTGTGTGTGTTTTGTTATATTAGTGCAAAATGTGTTGGTTACAAATGAAACTGAACCTGTAATCTGAGGAGGTGTATAATTTATTCATTTTAATCTAAAAATATTAATTCAACGGCGATTCGTAATTTCCTTTTCATGGTTTTTCACTCACTCGCTGCTGCTGCCTTCTTCTTTGGAGCCATGTTGCCGTAAAAAGGAAGTGCGGGGTTTCCACGTGTTCCTAGCAAGGGGGTCTATTTCCGTTTGACTGTCGTTTTATCTTTGAAAACTGTCAAAATCAGTCTAGCGGTCACATGGTTTATACTGTTTACTGCAAACAAATCGAATGGGGAGCAGGTCAACTCGCCCCAAAACTAAGTCGCCCCCTACCAACACGTCCCAGCGGTTGGTCAACTAGCCCCATACTGTTTAGTCAATTCATATCATTACCGTTTTATCAATTAAATATACCAATATTTTCAAACAATAATGTGCATTAAATATTGTTCAATATACACACAAGTCGGAGTCCAAAAGCCTTGCCTGATCATTCCTTAAATAAAAGGATACTTGTGCGAGGCTTTTGGACTAGTATGCATATTCAATGATATATAATGCACATTATTGCTTAATATCAACAAGAAGGCCTAGTAAGTTGTGTAACTTGTGCCTAATCCATTTATTGTTCTTTAAAAAGCAATAAAATATGTTTCAATCAATCAACAAGTATATTATTATATTTAATTAATAAAACGTTTAAATGTGACGACTGTTATGTATAACGGGCGCATTGGACATTATGTTATTATGTTTTATATATGATTGGGAATATTGATTATTGTCTGATGTCAATCTTGTTTAGGATAGCACTTATACAGGCTCTGCCTGTTGTGCAATCCTTTTAACTGTTTTTCGGATCAGTAAAATATCTCAAAACAGTAAAACAAATATAACGGGCTAAGACATTTTGTACCATCCCAGTGAATATGCCATCTGGCGTATTACTTTGGTTACATAATATTTAATGCGTCACGTCAGGAATTGTTTTTAAAACTTAAGAAACAAGCGTACCTGTTTTTTGCACAATGTTCTGTAATAATATCTATCCCAGTAAGCCAGCAATAAGTATATATTATTTTACAATACAGAATAAACCACTATTGTCAGTGTCGAAATAACTGTATCATGTTTTGTCCATGCAATGACCTACGCACATAAATGATAAACGGAGTGTTTTCTTAGTTAATTGGTCTATACCGGTACTTTCAGTGGCCTCCACCTGTGATTCCTGATTAGCAGGTGTATATTTGTAGGTAGACAAACCATTAATTACCGCAGTATAGACACAAAATTGCCTAAACAAATACAAGCGATATTTTTAAACCACCACATACAGGGTATTGGGATATACCTGCCATACCTAAAATGGTAAGGGACTGTATCAGCCGTCATGCTTTATTACTGTAAATCATTCTGTAAAACTCTTGATAAAGTAGACTTTCCCATCTAAAACCACAGAACTGACCAATTACGTAGTCCCAAAGAAAAGAACATTATCACTTCGGTATCGTGAGTGATTGTTTTTGCTCCAAAGTAGCCTACCAATAGGCCTAATAGTATGCATTTTTTTCTTTGGATTTTTTTTAAGAGATAAAAATACCACAACCCCATTTCGTTCTATTAATGCAATTTAAATATATTTAGTTAATCGGTATTTGTCTGGACAGAGCGTCGATAAATACCGATTAACATAGACTCGGTTGATATTTTCGATATTAATAAACACTCATGACAAATCCTCTACTTATCATATAATATTTATTTTGATGTGTGTGTCAAAATAAATTTAAAAAACAAAACAAACACTGCTTTTATGCTGTAGTCGATTCGTTTTCTATATACTGGTATGAAATGACTAGAGTCCGGCGATTTCGCCACCGGTCGATCTCGCAGTAATGTTAGTAATATAAACATTTTAAATAATAAAATTCCTCTATAGTTAGATATATATAGTACGGCGATTTCGCCCAGCAGTATATGGACCGGTGGCGAGATCGCCCTACTTCGATCGACCGGTGGCGAGATCGCCCTACTTCAAATGACTAGGGTACGAAATGATTTCAGTTTTGTTTGACGTAAGACGAAAAGTAAAAGTGTTTGGAAATAACAAACAATAACAGCAACAACAACAACTATTTTAGTGTCCAATTTAGAAAACAATCAGCTCAGAAATAAGTATTTTGTAGACGCATGAAAAAAAGGCGTTCCCCGTTCTATCGAAGTATGGCGATCTCGCCCCGTGTCGATCTCGCCCTGGCGAAGTCGCCCCGGGCGAGTTCGCCAGGACTTATTTTCATCGTTAGGCGAAGTTATCATACATATTAGACTTGCTAGAAGACATATATTACAACATGTATTATAGTATATATCTACTGTCATTATCAGCATGTTTTTGTGCCAAAACTACAGGGTTATACCTCGTATACTACTAGTTTTGTGTTGGGACACGCTGTGGCGAGATCGCCATATTTACTTCCGTGTTGCATGTCTGTTTAGCGAAGTCGCCAGTACATTATAACTCAACAATATTCAAGTTACAAGCTGTTTTATGTTTACTTCATTAAGTAAATACATGTGCAGTAGTCATATTTTGATTTTCTTGTTGTAAAATGTAATACATTGGTAGTTTACATTTCTGACGATTTCACTTGCAAGCCGGGGCGAGATCGCCAGGATTTTCCAACGGAGCCTGGCGATCTCGCCCCGTGTCGATCTTGTTTTTTCTTGTTTAAGTTTACAGTTTACAGTTTATTATAATAAATACACGTAAAGTACACATTTATGGTTTGTTTCATCATGTAATGTAACATGCAGGTAGAGCTGGACTTGAATACTGTGCACACTGTAATCGGGGGTAATGGTGAACAGTTAATCAGTCAATCAAAATTAATCAAGTAATTATAGCATTAATTCAGTAAATTGTGAACGGTACATTTATTTATTTGCTGTAATGAAATAAACGAATATGCATCACTCAATAAAATCATAGTGATTTGGCACAGCTTGTTGAAGTGGAATGGACAGAACTAATAATTACGAATATATCACATTATACAAGAAAACAAACAAGTAAGTACTGTTTATGTATTTATTATTAAAAAATTGCACATTACACAATAAAAACAAAACAATAAATGAATGTTGTCTTGTTCATATATTTATTATACCAAATTGAACATCAAAGTGTGCACTTATGACAAATAGTTGCGTAGTAACGTGTGACAACTTCACCAACATAAAAATGCTACACTGAGAAAATCCTGGCGATCTCGCCACAGCCTGAACAAGTGAAATAATAAGAAATGTAAACTTAATTTTTTTTACATTACATGATGAAACAAACCATAAATGTGTACTTTACGTGTATTTATTATAATAAACTGTAAACTGTAAACTTAAACAAGAAAAAAAACAAGATCGACACGGGGCGAGATCGCCAGGCTCCGTTGGAAAATCCTGGCGATCTCGCCCCGGCTTGCAAGTGAGTTGGTGAAATCGTCAGAAATGTAAACTACCAATGTATTACATTTTACAACAAGAAAATCAAAACATGACTACTGCACATGTATTTACTTAATGAAGTAAACATAAAACAGCTTGTAACTTGAATATTGTTGAGTTATAATGTACTGGCGACTTCGCTAAACAGACATGCAACACGGAAGTAAATATGGCGATCTCGCCACAGCGTGTCCCAACACAAAACTAGTAGTATACGAGGTATAACCCTGTAGTTTTGGCACAAAAACATGCTGATAATGACAGTAGATATATACTATAATATATGTTGTAATATATGTCTTCTAGCAAGTCTAATATGTATGATAACTTCGCCTAACGAGTAAAATAAGTCCTGGCGAAGTCGCCCCGGGCGAATTCGCCAGGGCGTGGTCGACACGGGGCGAGATCGCCAGGCTCCGTTCTATCGATCCCTTATTGTCGTTTGCGATTATTAATTAGATCTATTATTTCCGGTTTGTCTACCTCTTATTTCCTGTTCCGGTTGAATTCCATGTGTCTGTCAACATTAAAGTTTTGAAAACCGCATATTGTTTATGATAGCTAGAGCTACGGTAAGTTCATAAATAAAATGGTATAACATATCGTAGCATAATAGTTTAAAATTTCTCGGGCTAGACTTCAGGACAAAATGGCGAGCAAAAGTATACTTTTAGTGCATTAAAGCCGCACACCCTAGTTGAAGTGTAGTTCCATCCAGCGAAAATAAATTATAATTTGGTTAATCTACAAACCTGTAACACACTTAGATCACGTTTTTATCAAATGGAGTGAAAAAGCAGGTTTTATATCGATAAATACCATGGGAATCCCCATGTCCCAATTGCTTGAAATAATTTTGAAAGTTAGTATTCTGATGTCACCGCCGCCGGTAGATGTCACTCGAAGGCTTTCCAGATGGTTCGTCCTCTGGACGTTTCGTCCACCGTACAATTCGTCCACCCACCTCAGACAATTCGTCCACTCGATTACAACATTTAGACCAATAAATCTAAAATGTTATTTTTTACAATGGTCAGTTATTTTCGTTTTGTGGTAAACTACTAGTATATGAAACAAATTAATTTTTACTGGCATTATCAACTTGTTATTGTCTGTCTGTGTCCATTATAGTACTTTATTGATATGCTGTTGTTCAAATTTCTCTTCAACTACACCTATAATTCTGACATACTATTTAGAAAACAAAGCTAGTAACTAAACTAAAATCTCGTCATTTATGTCAAAAATACCATAACGTGATGTCATTTGAGATCCGCTACCAGGTTCCAGCTAAGTTCTAAATTTAACTATAAAAATTATAATGGACGAATTGTCCAAGAACAATTTTTGGTTGTGGACGAATCGTCTCGAGTTCAACAGTGGACGAATCGTCTGTGGACGAAATGTCCAGAGGACGAATCATCTGCATCCCGCTCGAAGCACAACAATGCCTACGTCACGACAAATTTCACTGACTTGGGGTGCGTTCCTTTCACCTTTTCTGGACATGTTCCAACTGTTCTGTCCTGGTTGTATCCCCTCTCCAGATATTGTAAGACTTAGCAAAATTATTGGTTTTAAGGGTTTGTAACGTTTTGTATTGAGACACTTACTTGTCTGAAGTTTATTGTTACTGAAAATGTTCATGAACTGGGCAATTCCACGGTAACGGAATTACGAGTTGGAGAGATATTTCAGGCATTAAACTCAGCTAGTCCACATAAGAAAAATTATCATAATGATGTAACTATGTGATACACTAGTACTGCACTAGTGCTTGTCATGGGCAGAAGTGAGACTCCCTACTGCAAAGTGTAGTGCATGAGTACTTAATTAAAGTTTGGTAACGGAATTACATAAAAACGGACACCATTTTTACTGGCACTGCAAAACATCTACAAACTCTGTGAAGTATGATGAAATAATTATTTATCTTCATGATGGAATGATCTCCTAATGACTTGTGATTAACAAAATAGAAATTATATTCCAAATTATCTTTTCATAATTTTGTTGTACAACATTGAATGCCGGTAACGGAATTACACAGTTCGGTAACGGAATTACCACTCTGAATTTACTTTTGAAAAACAATATTTATTTACTTTAAATTTGATTTGCAAATATGTTGTATAATTTTATAAGTTAAATAATAATTCAGTATACTTGTTTTAAGCATTCATACTAATATTTCAAATGATAACTACTTTCAATATCGGTAAAATGTACACGTACATGTATATGAGTGGAGATTTAAACTAGCACTAAACTGTGTACATATTACATAGTAAATGTTTAAAATGTTTGACAGCAATTGAAAAAAATTCTTGAACAGTGACATTGTTAATAACAAAAGAATTACACCAGGTCAGAGGAACACAGGCCAATTAAAATTATATAAACTGACCGTCAAACATCTAGATTGTATTACGGTAAGTGAAAGATATTATGCCTAATAATAAAATTCCTCATCTATTTGAGGTTATGATAACATACATGACAACATTCAAAATACCAGTATTTTCTTTTTTGGCCAACCAAACATGCTATCTTTCCATTTTAAGCATTTTACTCAGATTAGATTTTCTTGTAAAGACGGCATTAACACTATAAAACAGTTGCTTTCTTTTTGTCCATTATATACATTTAAAAGCATAATGTTGGTAATTAGAATGATACTTTCCATTTTCTGGATATCCTGTCATTTAAATATAAATTATTAAATTCATGTACAGTCAATAAATGCCTTTGGATAAAGTAAAATTAAAGTTTGCTTCAAGTAAATATGTTATGTTACATTTCCACTTTCTGGACCCTATATACGTTTAAAGATCTATACAGAGCTTGAAATAGTGGCCTGTAAAAAGTGAAAAGAAAAAGAAAGAAATGTTTTATTTAACGACGCACTCAACACATTTTATTTACGGTTATATGGCGTCAGACATATGGTTAAGGACCACACAGATTTTGAGAGGAAACCCGCTGTCGCCACTACATGGGCTACTCTTCCGATTAGCAGCAAGGGATCTTTTATTTGCACTTCCCACAGGCAGGATAGCACAAACCATGGCCTTTGTTGAACCAGTTATGGATCACTAGTCGGTGCAAGTGGTTTACACCTACCCATTGAGCCTTGCGGAGCACTCACTCTGGGTTTGGAGTCGGTATCTGGATTAAAAATCCCATGCCTCGACTGGGATACGAACCCAGTACCTACCAGCCTGTAGACTGATGGCCTAATCACGACGCCACTGAGGCCGGTTAAAGTGAAAAGAAGTCTAATTTTAAATCTTGCAAGTGAAATAAACATTCACCTGCTAAAATTAACTAAAAATTGCGTCACTTTTCAAAAAACAGATGTACGTACGATCATTTCATCTTCTATTTAGCTGAGGCCGAGCTCATAATTATGTTACATTATAATTTTATAATGCTCTAAACTACATATCAGAGGTCCTAATTTTCCACACATTGTCCCAAACCCTACATTCACCTTGTGCTGTCTTATTTCCATTTTTGTTTCACAGCAGGCCATATTTTACTTCATATTTCGAGCCCCGATATAATTCTAGTAGGTTTCCATTATAACTTGAATTTTGTCATGGATTTGCAGAAGTTTAGTCATCATAATGAAGCTTTTAAGTAGTACTGTTTGGTTAAAGTGTATCAGATTTCCTTAATTTCTATATTGTTAATGGATGACATTTATATTTGCTATGGGTGTTCCGCAAATGCATTTGGAGCCACTACTAGTACTATTACCATATGGATTTTTAAAAAAGATTTTGTATATCTTCCTATTGTTACATCACTTGATGTATTGGTGTATATGGATAAGAGTGTAGCATTTTAGTGCTATGTAGATTTATATTAAAGTGTTTCTTGACACTATATACCAAAGACGGTAACGGAATTACAAACCTATGGTAACGGAATTACATATATGTTTACAGCTATATAATTTTACTAATAATGTATGAATTTGAAAGTAAATGTGTCTGATTATGTCCATTAACATATACTCAGAGAATATGAGTTGATTCCTTGATTACATATATGAATAATACAATCTAACTTTTTGTTTGTTTTCGGTAACGGAATTACAAACTGATTCTATGTTTTCTAATTTCCCCTAAATCTTAATTTTTTTTTTTTTTCATTAAAGTGGATTATGAAGTGTAGTACTTTGTTAGTGGTAAAACAAAAACACTAATAAAAAGAATATTACCTTCAATTACATGGCTGCTGTACATAAATTCATAGTGTGTATTACGGAAATGTCATATTTTTAGTGTGACGGTATCCTCATAAAATAGCTAAAGTCAAACACATCCATTTATTTTACAATATTTTACTTATCAGATTTGGATTCTCCAGACAATTTTACATTAAAAACAATCTTAATATATAAGGAATAACATGATTTGATTTTTTCACTCCATGTCCACTTTAGCGTGGAATTGCCCAACTGTGAAGAAAAATCTCACAAATGAACGACAACAAATCGTATGTTGATTGCGCAAACCGTGCACGAGAAAACAGACCGAACCAAAATGATAATGGTCACATGGTATACCAACGTCTGTGACATTTACACAGGAAGATTTCCTCTAAAAATAGATTGGACCTCGCTTGCTTAACGTTTTTTTCTCGAGTGCTCGCAGAATTTTAAGAAATACAAAAAATGCATTTCGTGGTTTTACAAACATCAGGATTACCAGGATTACCAAAAAGCACTTCAGGTGAATGGAAATGTGTCTTCTAAATAATAAAATGTAAGTAAAGTGCAATTTTATTTGTGAAAAAATGGGTTTAATAGCGAAAAACAACGCAGTAATGGTTAACAACTAGCCGTAACTACGGCGTGTCCCTTTAATTCAGAGTTTTTTCAATAAAAGTGTTATCGACCAGTTTTATACGTATATTCACAATCAAGATGTGTTGTTTTAACAACGGTTTTGTGAATTAAGGCCATGAGAATGAAAGTTATAGATTTGCGTCCACTGCCTGCATGCCGTGAAAGGTACCGCTGAAAATTTTCATTATTTACAAAAAAATTTCACTATTTGCACAAAAAAGGCACTTAATGATCGTGAAGGATCATGACTGCCTCGACCACATAGAGAAGCTGTACTGTGCTTGTGGATATGAGCCCTGCTGTATACAGTGTGAAGAATACCTCCATGGTGTCGAAGATGAAGCAGATACCTATCCTCAGTGCGAGGACTGCCTTGATCCACCAATCCAAAGGAGACACTGAATCATATAGGCCCTAGCTAGCTAGTTAGAGCTCAATTGAAATGAAATAAAAAAATTTCAATAGTTTATATTCCACCTTCAAACATGTCAAAGACTTCATTTGGACTTGAATCTACTATGGAAATAATAGATCAATAAAATAATGAAAAATGAAAAAAAAGCCTCATGTGTTTTTAAAATTGTTTGGACGCAAATCTATAACTTTCATTCTCTTGGCCTAAGTTAACGTTGTTTGTTTGTTTCAAGACGTAATGTAATGTCATTAACGTGCGCAGACTAAGGTGACATGAGTGTATATAAAACAAACTAATTTTTACTGGCATTATCAACTTGTTATTGTCTGTCTGTGTCCATTATAGTACAATATTGATATGTTGTTATTCAAATTGCTCTTCAACTACACCTATAATTCTGACATACCATTTAGAAAACAAAGCTAGTAACTAAACTAAAATCTCATCATTTATGTAAAAAATACCATAACGTGATGTAATTTGAGATAACCAACCAATAAACAACGATATTATGTCCATTCGGCTACCAGATTCCAGCTAAGTTCTAAATTTAACTATAAAAATTATAATGGACGAATTGTCCAAGAACAATTTTTGGTTGTGGATGAATCGTCTCGAGTTCAACAGTGGACGCATTTTTAGTGGACGAATCATCTGCATCCCGAGTACATTCATGTCACCTTAGTCTGTGCGGCACAAAAGTCTGCACACATCATTTACGTTACATTACACCTTGAAATAAGTGTTGGGGGTATATTTGTAAACAAAACGTTAATTTAATACATAAAACAATGGTTAAAACAACACATCTTGATTGTGAATATATACTGACACACAATGAAAATGCAAAACAGATATTTTTCAATACTTTGTTGTGATTAATAAAAAAAATATTTATTGGACTTAAAATAACAATTTATGAGAGGAGCCATTGATTGGTACTTTTGTCTGGGTTTTAATCCTGGTTTTGTTCTCGTTACACATACAATAGCAAAAACACAAAATGGTGTGAAATGCGTTCACTACATGCTCAATCATGCTGCATGCAATGCACGTGAAATGCCAGTATGTGGACAAATAAGAGTCACGTAACAGTGTGATATTCCTTGTCACATTAAGAATGCCACGACACATAGAAGAACAAAGGGAGCTAGCGTTGGGCATGGTTCAAGGTGGGACTTCGCAAAGCCAAGTTGCTAGGACCTTCAGAGTCCATCCATCAACTATTGGATGACTTGTTGAATGTCATCAACAGACCGGGAGTGTCCATGATCGACCTCGACCTGGTCAACATCCCGTTACGACCCCACGCCAAGATCGGCAGATTTGACGACACAACCTCTGTGACTGGTTCAGAACTTTGACGATGACAGCAAGCAACACGGTAGGACGTCATGGAAGGCCTATCCATCCGATGACAGTCATCCGTCGACCCAGAACGGCTGGACTCATCAGATGCAGACGCCCGTACAACGGTAACATCATGACACCGCGACATTGTGCTGCATGTCTACAGTTACCTCTCCAGAATGGTAATCATCCACCAGCCTTTTACCGGAGCATTGTTTTCTCAGATGAGTCCCGTTTCTTTGTCTCCTTTGTCGATGGAAGAGCACGTGTGTACAGGAGACTCCATGAACGGTACGCTGACAGATGTGTGAGGGAACGTGGTCGGTTTGGCAGCAGTTGTCTGATGGTATGGGGGGCAATCAACTGTGATTTCAGGAGTGATCTCATCATTGTCCACGATGCCCTTACAGCCCAGCGTTATGTTGACGTTATTCTAAGACCAATTTTCCAGCCACTTCTGTGCCGTCACCGAAGACCAGGAGGTCCCCTTCTCTTTCAACAAGACAATGCCCATCCACATAATGCAAGAATTACCCAGGCATTCCTGCAACAAGCCGGTATCACCGTTATGAACTGGCCCACCGTTTCTCTGGATTTGAACCCAATTGAACACATGGTGTATGAGTTAGGATGTCACTGCCAGCCACCACGGCGTAACGTCGCTGAGTTTGCACAGGCATTGCAGGAGGAGTGGAGGAACATTCCTGTGGCTTATTTGAGATGTTTGTGCCAATCCTTTCCCCGTCGTCTTCACGCATGCTCTTGGGCCAATGGTGGACACACCAGATACTGACCTTGATATGGGGGGGTTGAACTTTTCGATTACGAATGCAACTCGATTACTGATGATAACTGGCCATGTTTCCATGTGAATGTATCTCATGAATACCAGTCATTAATGTCATATTACATTATCCATCAATTCATTAATAGTTTGTCGTTATTTGCAATGAAAAGTTGTTTTTGCATTTTCATTGTGTGTCAGTATATGTATAAAACTGATAGATAACAATTTGATTGAAAAAACAACAACTCTGAATTAATGGACTAAAAGTATACCTTTGCCAGCCTCGATCAATGTTTTTTGTATCACCTGTCAACACGTCACATGTCTGTCAACGCTGTAATGATCAACCTTGTATATCAACTTACACAAGTTTACATAGACATTTCAATACATACCTTATTGTAATTTATGAATCCATAAATGAAATAAATGTTTTATTTTATCTGTTAATGTAAACATCCAAGCATAGTTTGAATTTTCCTCTGAGTGACATAATGCAAAATGGCTGCACACAGATTTTGAAGCCTGCACTTACAGTATGGCATATTTTAGCTATAGTCTGTTTGAAAATTATCATTGATTGTCCTATATGTCTAACAGACACTATTTGTGCTCATTTATACAGTTAATAACAAACAACCTTTGTTGAATAATAATCAAAATTTTTGACATTGGCTTTTTATATATTGTCATTTTGTGTTGTCCAAACTAAGGATCATGGAACACCATTTATATTTATGCCATTTGCATAATCTAATTTTTTCTGAAACAGACTATAACAGGAAGTGTTTGTTGTTTAGAATGTACAAAACGTCAGATTTATTATTTGTTTGCTATTTCTGTAAATATTAGCGACGGAAGTGTTGTTTTAATGTTTGCTGCGCAGACTTATGTGCCATCATGCAGGCCAGTAAATACAGAGGGGTCCCACTAAAAATGCACTCATTACTTGAGTTTAAAAACATTAAAATTAAAATAACTTTCAGTAGTAACACGTTTATAATTCCATTGTACTGTGGCGGTGAAACAAATATTTTTAAAGAAAGATTTTAACTTAAAAATACATGTATAACACAAATGCTTAGGTACACAGACATAGGTGCCACCAGTGTACTCTGACTGTAAGAGAGCTAGATGGACATTTGACAGTTATACGCTCTCATTACAGTCAGAGACCAAGCTATGTAATTTTCTTTCAATCGCTGCCCACCAAAGAGTAGTCAGAGATTCCCGCTCCAATACCACAACAATCCTATGTTTGACGTCAAATACATTTACATCAATAATTTTTAAGTTTCTTGAATAAAAAATCCAAATATTAATCACTGATACACACACTACAGAAAGAAACCCGACAGCACCCACATTCAGCTAAGCTTTGGTAAACTTCGGACAGCAGAATTCTAAGTTCGCTGACCTATATCGTGACGTAGCGACACATGATCGCCCACTCAGTCATTTCATCTTCCAGGGGCTGTCTCATACGATAAGATGACAAGTGCCAAAAAAAGGTTTGTTTTGTTTAACAACACCACTAGAGCACTGATGCATTAATCATCGGCTATTGGATGTCAAATATTTGATAATTTTATCATAGTGTTAGAGAGGAAACCCGCTACAGTTTACCATTAGTAGCAAGGGATCTTTTATATACACCATCCCACAGACAGGATAGCACATACCATCGAGTGGTACACACACCAAGCAGGCATACACTCGTAGATAAAATACTTTTTCTTACCTTGAGAAAACATGAATGTAATATTGTTTCTTTGTGTGTGTATCACTTGTCGCTTTGGTGATTGTCCGCAGCCCAGTGATAAAGTGCTCACTTGATGCGTGGTCAGTCTGGGATCGATCCCCATCGGTGGGTCCATTGCGCTATTTCTCACTCCACCCAGTGCACCATGACTGGTAGGCTGTGGTATGTGCTATCCTGTCTGTGGCATGGTGCATATAAAAGATCCCTTGCTACTAATTAATGGAAAAATTTAGCGGGTTTTTGGTCTATGGTAGAAGTACCGGTAGTATGTGTGGTGTCCATGTTTTTTCTCTCTTGGATGGTTAGTGGCAGTATCACAGTAACCAGATGTTACACACCTAATACATGTAGTTCAGAGTGTTTAGCTGCTGTTACACATACATGTACTTGTCTTCTTGTTTGATGGTGGTCTAATGTATATGTATTTTATTTGCAGCTGACGTGAATGCTTTCTGCATGATGTGACAGAGTTGTCCCTGTGACATATTTCACCAATCTGATGTCTGCAGGCAGAATCATGCTGTCCAATGTTGCCAAGGACCGCGTCGTCTCAAAATTTCCTCAGGTTAGTAAATCAAAATCATGCTGTTGAACACTGTTACGGGCCAACTGATGTCAAAATGTCCTCAGGTTATTAAATCATAATCATGCTGCCAAACCTTGTTACGGACCAACTCCTCTCAAAATTATCTCAGTTTAATTCATCAGAATTATGCTGTTAAACATTGTTACGGATAACATGAATTCAAAATATTCTCAGGTCAGTAAATCATAGATTCTAAAAACTGTTTATATACTCTTTAGTGGTAATTAATGGGTTGAGGCAAATGTTCCTTTGCCACCAAGTTCCTATGTACATTTACCT
This sequence comes from Gigantopelta aegis, assembly GCF_016097555.1. Taxonomy (NCBI): domain Eukaryota; kingdom Metazoa; phylum Mollusca; class Gastropoda; order Neomphalida; family Peltospiridae; genus Gigantopelta; species Gigantopelta aegis. The sequence goes on from NC_054701.1 coordinate 92,098,077, forward strand.
CACAAAAAATTAACCACTACACTCATCATTGATGGAATCCTGTAACCTGCCATATTGAACATTGTAATTAAAGTTGTATACTGTTATAAGTTTAAAAAGTAGTATAGGTACATTACAATACATACTGTAGCTAAGCTTCAAACTAAAAATGGCTTAGTTACATAAATTGATACGATTTTGAACAATTTAATTTTGATTTTGAATCTAGTGGGTTATACATGTTGTATGTGTTTCTCGAGCACAGTTTGACATGTCTGCTTTTTCAGGCTTTTCATCCTGATGCCACTCCGTACCCCAAGATCAACTTCCACCCAAAAGTGAAAGCAGCCGCTGCTGAAAATAGGACCGGAAGAGTTGGGTAAGAATATTTTCAACATAAAGATTGCAGTAAGGTTGTCTCCCCTCATTGGTATATTTCCAGTTATAATGAACCCTGCACAACAGCTATATTAAGACCTAATGTTTTGATTTTGAGAGACCTGCATGCCTGTCAGTTCAGTGTGAGAAATACCACATTCATTTTTTGTTTACAAACTGCACTTTTTTGATAGAATAATCAACAAATGATTCAAAGATAATTAACATTGAACATATTAAAATACAACATGATATGATACAACATGGTATGATAATGTAACGTGCGCAGTAGAAACACAATCGTGCACCTTAAAAATGAAGGTCTGCCTTTATCTGTGAAAAAGAATTCATTATTAATAATTTTATTTTAAAATACTAACATGCTTAGGGTTGTCAACATTTCTTAGACACTTAATTATGTTTAGGAGTGTGATTCCTTCCTTTCCTCTGTAACACTGGTTATTCTGAGGAGTGCAATTTTCCATCTTCTACATTTGAAGAGAGTGATGGTTCACTCTCCTGAGCCTTTTAAAAACATAACATATATTTATAATTGTAAACATTTTAAATTTCAGCTTAAAGATCTCTAAGGCTGTGTTTGTAGGTGATGTCGCGGTAGGAAAAACCAGTTTAGTGAACAGGTACATTTGTGGTTTTCATTAAATAGATTTTTAATAGCCATGCATTGAGTAATGTTTAATGTTAGTGATATGTACAATTTCATGTGGGAAAGTGCATTCATTTGTACATCATTTCTAATACAAATAAATTGATATCAACATTAATTTATATCACAGATTAACATTTAATAAATAAAATAAAAATTTATTATTAATTTTCAAAATTAAATATTAAAATGTCATATTTTCCCACTATTCTACTCATTTCACAGTTCACCATTCACCATATTCATCACAATCATCACCATTCACTAATCATCATTATCATCGTCCAGTGTTCGAGATTAATGGTATTCCAATATCCCGGGGATACCAGAATTTAATTTTGGATACCAGACTTCAATAACCCAGTATCAGATACCATATAATGTATTTGTTTTTTTTAATCCTGCATTTTAATTTTTTGCTGAAACAATGAAAGTCGTCATTTACTGGTGAAATATAACAGTATTTTCAAGCTCGTACCCAGTCTAATGCTATGCCATAACAATGTCTCCCCCAACTCATACCCAATCTAATGCTACACTGGAGCAATAGCGGCATAGCGATAGACTGGAAACCACTAAGTTGCTATTGTTTTTATTGAATGCTTCCTCTCTTCAAATGTTATTTGAGATATTGATTCCACATCTGCAGAAAATTGATACAGGTAGGTTTATCATTAGTAATGTCAGAAACATTTATAGATTACTGATAAATATTAATTTATGTCAGTATTACTCAAAAATAGATGCAGCAAATGTTTTTGCCGATTCTGTTTGATTGCGAATTTCACGAATTTCGTGATATCAATTGCGGTGTAGCAATAGACTGGGAACGAGAACAGTGTCGTCCATGTTTGTTACAATGTTATTTATGAATTTCATTTAAGTGGGATACTATATTCTCAGGTGGGATACCAGATTTTGAAATGTTAGTATCCAACTGGGATACTGCCCCAAATTTTTAATCTCAAAAACTGGCATCAACATTCACAGATGACCATCAACATTATAATCCTCTTCATTCTTCACCTTTCATGATCATCCTTATTTTTATCATCTGCTACTTAAATTAACTGAAGTACAACATATTGTAATCAAAATAATGACACAGCTTATCCAAGTCATCATTTAACATTTTACAGTTACCTGTTTTTAAACAATGTCAATATTAAGCAAGTTTTCTCACATTTCTTTAACAATGATGCTACATACAACACTATGAATGACACCACTAATACCAAATAAAATATAATTTACTTACAGTTGTGATCAAGGCAGAATAATACAGAATGAAAAATTGTACAATATTTCCACACAATGCAGAGCCATCTCTGACACTTGCCAAATTCATCCAAGTGTAAATTTTTAAAACAGATGACAAACTTTATTTTAATTTGGCACCACTGTTTAAAACGTGCTGTATATGTTAACAGTTTAGTCTGGTTTATGCCTTGTATCAGAACAAACAATAGTTTAGATTTGTCTTATTTTTCAATTAAAAAACAAGTTAAGCCCCTTTGTTGCTTTGCCTTGTTGTTAGCACCAATATATTTCTATATTTGCAGATTTTCTCATGACGTCTTTGACCGCGACTACAAGGCAACAATTGGAGTAGATTTTGAAGTAGAGAAATTTCTTATTCTTGATACTCCGTTTACATTACAGATGTAAGACAGTTAATTCATCTTTTGTTCACATGTTTTTAATATTTGCATATTTTGTTTGATATATTTGGCTGTAACTACAATCTCACTATAATAGAAGCTTTGGAGTAGAGACTTTCTTCATTCTTGACTGTAAATTACAGATGTAAGCAAGTTAATATATGTATCTAATACTTCTACATAATAATACACATACATATTTGTCTGATATAATGCATTTCAGATTCCTGCAATATTGATATCAACACCAAATAATTACTAAATATTTAAGTAAGCTGACTAATTTTCAAATCATTTCACATAAACATGGTGCTTTTATAAAAGTTAATATTCTGTATCTGCTGTTGGCAGTTTGTAACTAAGTTAATGGTATATTTATAAGTGACAGTTGGAAGCTGGTTGGAACTTCAAGAAAGAGCCCAGGTGATTTTGATGATCAGAATTTGCATAAGTCGGACGATAGCAAAGATATGGAAAATACAATTTAAGCTGGACGTCCAAAATTAGGAGCAATTTGACAAATTTGATCAGAAAATCCATAGCCAAATTTAAGTAACATTGAACTAAACAATTAAGTTTTAAACTGGCTATACACATATAAATACACACTGTTTTTAATTAGGTTTTTGGCGAATTGGAAATGACATTCGACAAATTCAACTTTAAATCTCATTTGATGACTTGGTGAATGACCGCGTAAACCCTGCTATCTGTAGTTGAGACTTCGTGCTCTGGATTTGATGACTTGGTGAATGACCGCGTAAACCCTGCTATCTGTAGTTGAGACTTTGTGCTCTGGATTTGATGACTTGGTGAATGACCGCGTAAACCCTGCTATCTGTAGTTGAGACTTCGTGCTCTGGATTTGATGACTTGGTGAATGACCACGTAAACCCTGCTATCTATAGTTGAGACTTTGTGCTCTGGATTTGATGACTTGGTGAATGACCGCGTAAACCCTGCTATCTGTAGTTGAGACTTTGTGCTCTGGATTTGATGACTTGGTGAATGACCACGTAAACCCTGCTATCTGTAGTTGAGACTTTGTGCTCTGGATTTGATGACTTGGTGAATGAACGCGTAAACCCTGCTATCTATAGTTGAGACTTTGTGCTCTGGATTTGATGACTTGGTGAATGACCGCGTAAACCCTGCTATCTGTAGTTGAGACTTCGTGCTCTGGATTTGATGACTTGGTGAATGACCGCATAAACCCTGCTATCTGTAGTTGAGACTTCGTGCTCTGGATTTGATGACTTGGTGAATGACCGCGTAAACCCTGCTATCTGTAGTTGAGACTTCGTGCTCTGGATTTGATGACTTGGTGAATGACCACGTAAACCCTGCTATCTATAGTTGAGACTTTGTGCTCTGGATTTGATGACTTGGTGAATGACCGCGTAAACCCTGCTATCTGTAGTTGAGACTTCGTGCTCTGGATTTGATGACTTGGTGAATGACCGCATAAACCCTGCTATCTGTAGTTGAGACTTCGTGCTCTGGATTTGATGACTTGGTGAATGACTGCGTAAACCCTGCTATCTGTAGTTGAGACTTCGTGCTCTGGATTTGATGACTTGGTGAATGACCGCGTAAACCCTGCTATCTGTAGTTGAGACTTCGTGCTCTGGATTTGATGACTTGGTGAATGACCGCGTAAACCCTGCTACCTATAGTTGAGACTTCGTGCTCTGGATTTGATGACTTGGTGAATGACCGCGTAAACCCTGCTATCTGTAGTTGAGACTTCGTGCTCTGGATTTGATGTCCTATGGGCACTGCTGTGTTTGTTGTTTAATCATTACCATGTTGTCATTACTTTGATTACAGATGGGATACAGCTGGGCAGGAAAGATTTAAGTGTATTGCGGCATCGTACTACAGAGGTGCTAATGGTAAGACAACACTTTAGTAAGATTAGGAAATAGTCCACTAGAATAGTTGTTTGCTTGGTTCAGCTGAACAAGGGTTAATTATCTGTTATCAACTTGTAACAAGTAATAAAATGGTTGCATGTTATGATGGAATCTTATAGTCAACAAATGATATTCAACAACATACATGTACTTGATTAGTAAACTGATCCCCCCACTCCATCTTATAATATTATAAAAGTGAAGGAATGAATATGTGCAGTGCAAATTGATGTTAATATCAGTACAACTTTGCATTTGTGTCTTAAATCAAATTTGCTTAAAATATGAAAAATAGGCGCACAGTTGATTTTCTTCAGATTAATGGAGGTGCTTGCAAGAGTAGAAACTGTTTTAAATATACTTGGTCAACTAGTCCTGCGCTCACAAGCCGCTCATTAACCTGTTTTATGGTGCTAAGTGCTAAATGAGCATATTAGGGTTAAATAAACCTATTTTGGTTAAATAAACGTATTAGGGTTAAATGAATGTATTACACAGTGCTACATCCTGCCCTATACTAGGTACTGAGTGTGGCACTGGAAAACAGTGTGACACGTTTTTCTATTTCTCATTTTCTTCCAGGTGTGTTTGTTGTGTTTGATCTGTCGGATGTGAGCACCCTGGAGCATGCCGCCCAGTGGATGGAAGAGGCGTGTCAGAGTGCTGATGATCCAATCAGGTGTCTTGTTGGAACGAAAAAGGACTTGATATCGCCCTCTACTTACAATGACATTGAAGCTCGTGCCTTGGCCATAGCCAATCAGCTTGGAGCCGAGTTCTGGGCTGTCTCTTCTAAAACAGGTACAGGGTAGGATAAAGTACATTTGAAGTTCTTAGAAAAACACGTACCAGACCTAAACATGAACAAAATATATTGAGGGGAGTTATTAACTGCACCTCTAAAGTCTATGATTATGGAGAGCCATTTAAGAAATTATTAACCGAGGTTCTTCAAAAACAGGTACAAAGTAGTTTAAGGACATCTCATGCATGTTCAGGACGTCCAAGTGGTTGCACGCTAGACCAGTTTTTGCTTCTAGTGTTAAATGAATATAATAGGATAGTATGTTGTGGAAACCATTCAAATTATTTATGAATGTACATCCTGCTCCACATGACATTGCAGGGCTCACACTGGAAGTTAATATTTTTTCCTTCTGTTGTTAGGTGAAAATGTTAGAGATTTTTTCTTTCGAGCTGTGTCGCTGATATTTGATGCATCTTTGTTGAAGGAAGTTGAAACGACAACCTCAACTAAACAAATTGGAAACAGCTTAATACGTAAGTTTGAATGAGGATTTAATGCAAAGTCGGTTGTTCAAGTTGATGTGATTACTATATAGTTGAATGTGTTATGACCAGTAATTTGAAAATGTTATTTTTTATTTTATTTATTATTTCATACATAAAGTTGGCAATAGGCCTGTGAATGCTTCTCCACAATATATAATACGATCAGTGGTAGACTTTCTACATCATTGACATAACTTAATATACAGTTTTGCATCAGTGTGGTAAATTTGTTCTTTTTATAGAACATTTGCTTTATTATTAAATTACTTTGTGGATAACTTGCAAAAATGAAATGCTTATGTTAATTTGAGATGTGTATAATTCAGAGTGAAGTATCTGAGGAAGTCTTTCTTACCACAAAGCTTAAATTGGTTGTTATGTATGATTCTTAATACATTGTGTGGTTGTTTAGTTCCCTACCAGTCCAACCGGAGGGCACTATAGTTTTCATCTCCATCTGTCTGTCTGTAAGTCTATCAGTCCATCTATTCCACACATCTCCATCTGTCTGTCTGTAAGTCTATCAGTCCATCTATTCCACACATCTCCATCTGTCTGTAAGTCTATCAGTTCATCTATTCCACACATCTCCATCTGTCTGTCTGTAAGTCTATCAGTCCATCTATTCCACACATCTCCATCTGTCTGTCTGTAAGTCTATCAGTCCATCTATTCCACACATCACCATCTGTCTGTCTGTAAGTCTATCAGTTCATCTATTCCACACATCTCCATCTGTCTGTCTGTAAGTCTATCAGTCCATCTATTCCACACATCTCCATCTGTCTGTCTGTAAGTCTATCAGTTCATCTATTCCACACATATATTTTTTGAGATTGTTTTGATAATGTCTTGAAATATTGACTGAAATTGTGTGTATAGCTTTATCATATACTGTTACAGATCAAGTTTAACTTTGGCAATTGGCCCATTTATCACAGAGTTATGGCCCTTGAAGTAATGAAATTTGAAAATGTGTTTGGCCCGGTAGGGAACATGTATTGCTTTAGCAGTACTCTCACAATGCTTGTTTTGCATCTTGCAGAAGTTCAGCGAACAAACACAGACCTTTATGAACAACAGAAGAAGAAGAAACTAAAATGCTGTGAATAAAAACAACTGACAGCCAATCAAATTGGACTTTACATAATCAAACATGAGTCAGAGGTTGTGATTAGTCAGTGTTGAAAGTACTTTTAGTCAAAGGCCTTATGTTTTTGTTTGACTGGAAATTCATTTGATTAATATATACTTGTGTGTTTACATCAAGTAAAAATATATGACAAGCTTATTTGTTTTTCTCTGTAAACATGTATTTATAATCTTACAAAAGTTCATTCAAGAAGTATCTTTTACAAAACAACTAAGAGTTAAAACCTGAAATCAAACATGGATAAATCAAACTTTATTTTGTTCTTTTCATTCCACATTAAGGCAAATACTTATATATATTATGAATAATAAATAAGGAGGTTGGTGATAGTTTTGTTGTCTAATGTAATATCTAAATCCATTTTTTTCATAGTAACTTAATTTTATATAGCCAGATATACATGGTAATAATCATGTATATTGGTATCGGATGAGTGTAATTTTTTTTTTTTTTAAAGCATTAAAGACGTGTATTTGAAAATAGTATGTACATAACTGTATGGTGGTCTGTATTCTATGTGGTGGACATATCTACACTAGTCAAATTCACTGTGTTCAAATTTGCTGGGTTCTTGCTGCACAAGATATTTCCATCACAGCTTATCTATAATATGTTTTAAGTATAATAATATAAGACTCCATCATATGTGGTCTTGTGGGATACAAAAAGTACACCTGAGGTGGTGGAAACCTCAGGTGGAAAAGTAACTTCTTTATTTAACCATATTATCATTAAAAAAACCCACACTATCACATTTGCCGTGTTTGTTTCATGTGTTAAATATAATTTAACACTATAAATTGACAAGTTAGTTTTTATAATGAATGTTTTAATAACAAAATATTTATCTAAAACTTTACTAATGACGTAATACTACCCCCCCATGTTAAACACAATGACATCTGGATGTAAGTCCTTTCTAGGGATAAATCAAATAAAACGTACATTTTTATCAAGGAGTAAATCAATGTCCTTTATTATTTTAGGATGTGCTTAATTAATTTGTCTGTGTGTAAATTATTTTCACCCTGTATTCACAGAGAAACTAAATAATAAGTTGAAAATGTATGATATTGAGTTGGTTATGACATTAAAATGCCAGGTGCTTAGCTGTGGATATATTGCATTGTCAGTTTGTCTGTTCTTCTGTATGATCGTCCATAAATAAGTCCATCCATCCATCAGTCCATCCAATTGTGTAACTGGAGGCATTTATGTTGCATGATGATGTTTGTAGTTTGAAATATTATCTCTGTCAGCTTGTATGTTTACATTACTTGTTACTTTCAGTATAAAATTGCTGTTGGAGGTGGTTTTTTGTTTGTATTATGAATGCATCTATGTTTTAAAACAATATTGTAATGTAAATGGGGTTTTTCCACTTATTAAAAATGGATCTGAAGTGAAGTTATGGTAAGATGTAAGATATTTACTGTGTATGAAGCCACAATGATGGTGCCAGAATTTCCTGTAATTAACTGTATGTATTTTTATTTTGCTTACATAATGTTGTTAATACTTGATTATATTTGTGTTATAGTCGATTTGCGCCTAATGGGAACTAATGAATTGGCATGTAACTATAATGAATTATGCTAAAACCTGTATAACAAAAAATATTATTAAGATTTAAAAACATATCAACTCTCGTAATATGTTATACTAAAATTTCAATGCAAATAAAATTAAAAACCAAAACAAATTACTATCAATACAAATCAAATAAATGCAGTCAGTTGTACATACAGTTTTACGTTTAACAATACCACTAGAGCACATTGATTTATTAATCGTCAGCATTGTGGTGTCGAACATTTGGTAATTTTGACGAATTGACTTACAGAGGAAACCCGCTACATTTTTCCATTAGTAGCAAGGGATCTTTTGATATACCAGTTGTGGTGCACTGGCTGGAGCAAGCGCTTTACCACTGGCTACTTCCCGCCCCTGCCAGTTACACATGCTGTTCTACTAGTTTTTGTATACTGCATGTCAATTACTAGTAACAATCCAGGTATACACAACTTTTATATCAAAGGCTGTGGTATGTGTTATCCTGTCTGTAGGATGGTTAAAAGATACCTTGCTACTAGTTAAAAACTCTAGTGGGTTTCCTCTCTATGACTGTAAAAATTACCATATGTTTGACATCCAATAGCCGATGATTAATAAATCAATGTGCACTAGAGGTGTCGATAAAGAAAACAAACTTTAACAATTTAGTTGCAATTGCTTGCATTGGCTGTTCACCATTTTGCTTTCATCCTTGTATTAAAACTGAGATTTATTCCATACAATTTAATGGTAATTAGTAAAAAAAAACCTTTTTAAATTTACATTGGAATATTAGGTAAAAAATGTTATGAGACTTGGTATTTTCAAAATGTAATAATATGTTTTCCATGACAAATCATTGATTCCCTTTTAGTGGAAACAGACTATAAAATTAAAATATATTTTAGAGTTGAATACCACAAGGTTATCTGATGTGCTAGTCAGATAAATTGAAACCACATTTTGTATGGTCTGTGTTATTTAAATTTTTAGTTTTACTTAATATATTTTCCCTACCCTCAACCCCCATCATCTAACAGGATTGTGCTGCTTATGTATATTCACACATTTCTTAGTGGAAATAGGTTTTCTTTGAAGTGTGGAAATGATAATCAAACAAATACATGTTTTGTTATTTATCCTATAATTTTCCCAATGGAAGTTTTCTTTTGTATACTAATGAGTTTTGAACTTGCCCATTATGTAATTACTTGTAGTTATTTGGTAAATATAGGTAATGTGGAGCTTTGTAAGTATCTAGCATTTATATTATAGGTGATTATGAATGAACACTTTGTAAACATAAGAATTGATGTGTGACTAACTGAGATATCAGATACTCGTGCAGTAATGTGGAATTAAGTAACTGTATAGTGCTGAATGTTTCATTATTACCCACCTGGTGAACGTCTGGCTGTCATACAAATTTCGTACATACCGCCAGGCGCGTATTGGTCGCTAAATAACATTTCGGTAAACAATTTTATCTTCCCCCGTCTTAACTCTGTGCGCTCACATGTCTCATTACGTTGGAAGTAACTGACAGATTTTACATTATTTGAAGGTGGGTAATAAACAAAATACCACACTCATTTTAGGTAGATATCATTTTTACCAAACTCATGGACTTCACTTGTTTCGTATAAATGATATCTAGCGAAAACATTTGTAGCATTCTACATTTCTTTACTATCCCAAACTATGTCCATATTTATTTTATGCATATCTTTACGTATATACTTTTATTTAAAAAGCCTTTTATAGATGTTGAATACTAAACAACACATCTGTGTCCTCTGCTGTGATTGATACTGGTGCCTAACTGTCCAACTCAACATTCCTGGCTTAAGGTCTTCTTTTATCATTGTCTCTCTCTCTATGTGATAATCTCCCTTGTACAGAACTGTCTGTTATTTAGTACATAATCCTTTTCTAATGTGAGAACATGATTTGTCAATGTCACATGAAATCCATTATTTTTCTGTCCTGTCCTACAAAATATTTTGAAAAAAGTCTGCTGCCAACTGTGTTTGTAGAAGCCATCTCATTCTCTTGATTGTTTCATATATAGTTGTCAACAACAGTCTATTTCAATACATGCACTGGGGGTCTGACTCAGGACAGGGGCTAGGGCTCTAGAAACCAGTAACTGGAAAGAACTAAAACTGGTAGTCATATTAGGTGAACATATGAAATATTTATGGAAAAAACAGACCTCACAGTTATAAATAAATATTGGGCCATTGATCCAGAATTCATGTTGACTCGTGATTTCCTGATTTAAGTAACAGAAATCCTATAATAACTGGAAACCTTGTTTGTAAAGGACGTATCTAATCAGTGAATTAAGATGTTTTCATGTTGATTGGTCTCTTGTGATCGGTTGTGTTCTTATTTTCTGTTAATCCATGACATCCCTCCGTCCATCAAGGTGTAACTTGTGTAACGTTATCAATATTAAAACTGAAGGTGCATAATTAAGACAAGAAGTGTGTAACAGTGAAACCCCTCTAAACCGGACACCCACAGGACCAAGTAAAATACCCAGTTTTAAAGGTTATCCAAGTTTTTGTTCTCAAGGACAGTGAAAAACGTCCGGTTTTAAGAGAATTCTGGTTTACAGAGGGTCCGGTCAGGAGGGGTTTCTCTGTAGTTAAAATGAAGGTCACAATTTCTTATCGTTTGATATACAAAGTCTGGAATTATCTTAGTTTATTGTAAAGATATTTGCAAATTTATTCGTCATATAGGTACTGTTCTTATTTTATTTCATAATATTTTATAATATATATTTATTATTTTCTTTGTGTTTGTGTTTTTTCTTTCTTAATTTACAAGTTTATATTGGTATGTATGTGACAACCTATAGTAAACTGAATGTTAAAAGCACAGAGCTGAATTATTAGGCAATGTAAAATATTTCTACACATCATAAGCACTTCAGTGTACTAATATGTACAGTACAGTGGCTGTGTCCAGTAAAAGAAAGAACACACATGTGCACACATACACACATGTCAACACACATAGATACATGTCAACACACACACATACATGTCAACACACATAGGTACATGTCAACACACATACATACATGTCAACACACACATACATACATGTCAACATACACACATACATGTCAACACAGATACATACATGTCTACACACTTACATACATGTCAACACATGCATACATGTCAACACAGATGCATGTCAACACACATACATACATGTCAACACACAAACATACATGTCAACACAAATACATACATGTCAACACAGATACATGTCAACACATATACATACATGTCAATACACATTCATACATGTCAACACAGATACATACATGTCAATACACATACATACATGTCAACACACATACATACATGTCAACACAGATACATACATGTCAACACAGATACATACATGTCAACATACATACATACATGTCTACACACATACATACATGTCAACACATGCATACATGTCAACACAGATGCATGTCAACACACAAACATACATGTCAATACACATACATACATGTCAACACACATACATACATGTCAACACAGATACATACATGCCAACACATATACATACATGTCAACACAGATACATACATGTCAACACACATACATACATGTCAACACCGATACATACATGTATGTCAGTACACATACATACATGTCAATACACATACATGGCAGTACACATACATACATACATACATGTCAATACACATACATACATGTCAACACAGATACATACATGTCAATACACATACATGTCAACACAGATGTCAACACACATACATTCATGTCGATACTCGTACATACATGTCAATACTTGTACATATATGTCAACACAGATACATACATGTTTGTCAATACACATACATACATGTTAATACACATACATACATGTCAATACACATACATGTTAATACTCGTACATACATGTCAACACAGATACATACATGTATGTCAATACACATACATACATGTCAACACAGATACATACATGTATGCTAATACACATACATGTCAATACACATACATACATGTCAACACAGATACATACATGTATGTCAATACACATACATGTCAATACACATACATACATGTCAACACAGATACATACATGTATGTTAATACACATACATACATGTATGTCAATACACATACATACATGTCAATACTCGTACATACATGTCAATACACAAATATATACTACTGAAAACAAGTTAAGGGTCAGTACATATCTCACATGTGCAACTGTATTTTACAATAATACCATCGTAATGAAAGCGACAGTATTTTCACTGTTAAATTAGCATACACTATGTCTGTCACTAATAAACCAATGCCGCAAACACTATTCGATGCCAATATTTTTGGCACCAATGGTCTTGCAAAAATGAACAAAATAGCGAAAAATTACCGTACATTGTATCGATTAGATGAAGCTATTCTCTTTGTATAGAAGTTTAATTTTACTGAACATGAAACACGTGCAAATGTTGTTGCACGTGCATAGTTTTCAGTCGACATACAGTTAACATGTTAGCTTGGTACAAGTTTAAAAATCGGTATGCTTCGCAGGAATATGACATTAGAAGATAGGGGTAGGGATCTCGCCTGGCTTCAAGATGGACATTCGCAAAGAAATGTTGCACAAAGACTTAATGTTAGCCAAAGTGTCATTGGGCGGTTATGGCAGCGTTTTCAAGCCACACATTCTCTACAGACACATCCCCGTTCTGGCCGGCCAAGATCAACAACAAATCGACAAGATCGATACGTTGTCAATATTGCCATACCACAACGTACTGCCACGGCAAGAAGATTAAGAGATAATCTTCGAACTGCTACTGGTACCCAAGTGTCCGGTCAAACCATTCGTAACCGTCTAAGAGAACAAAACTTGCGTAGTAGACGACAAGCAGTTCGCCCACCCCTTCTGCCACGCCATCGAGCTGTACATCGCGAGTGGTGTACACGTTATCGTCGCTGGACACGTCAACAGTGGAATAAGGTTCTTTTTACTGATGAGTCACGGTTTACAGTACAGTTCAATGATGCCAGGATAAGAGTCTATCGTCGACCAGGTGAAAGGTTTGCCGACGTCAACGTTCGACAACGTCACAGATATGGGGGTGGTAGCGTAATGATCTGGGCAGGAATTTCTTTTCACCATAGGACTCCCCTTTACGTTGTGATGGGAAATCTGACTGGTATTCGATACAGAGATGAAATTCTTCATCCTTTGGTAATCCATAGACCCAAACTCCGTCCTACAGGATGACAATGCGCGGCCACATACAGCCAAGGTGGCAACAGAGTTCTTACAGCAGCAAGGGGTCATACGTATGGATTGGTCAGCATATTCCCCTGACTTGGCACCAGTAGAGTATGCTTGGAACGAGTTGAGAAGAAGACTGCGTGACAATTATGTCCCTGCTAACAATCTCCAAGAATTGGCACAGAACCTCCAAGCAGAATGGCACAAATTCCCACAGGCCTTCTTCCAAAGGTTGGTCAGCAGCATGCGACGTCGTTGTACTAAATGTCTTCGAGCAAGAGGTGGTTTTACTCATTACTGAAATTGACCTCACTTCTGTGACTTTTGTTTTTCAACCTGTTCATTATTAACGAGTTCGAATGCCTTGAGCTTCTGCAAGTGCCGTTTGCCACAAGCAGGATAAAGACGATATCTTAAGACAGTAACCAGTTATGTTATTTATACTGCAATCCACTAAAAATAGTCTTGAAACGGATTTTAAAAATCAAAACAATCAACTGGAAAGTAAAAAATAAGTAACTTTAAACAATACAACATTCCTTCGCTGATCATAACGTGTAAAAGTAGTTCCATTCCGAAAAGCTATATTTTTGGTCAGTGATTTACAGGTATAAATCTCATGGCCATCTCAGTAGTGTTCTGAGCACCGTTCTAACGCTCAGACACATTTACAGGTATAAATCTCATGGCCATCTCAGTAGTGTTCTGAGCACCGTTCTAACGCTCAGACACATTTACAGGTATAAATCTCATGGCCATCTCAGTAGTGTTCTGAGCACCGTTCTAACGCTCGGACACATTTACAGGTATAAATCTCATGGCCATCTCAGTAGTGTTCTGAGCACCGTTCTAATGCTCAGACACATTTGAAGTCATCTCTTGACAATACATATAGTGATTGCAGGATAAATACAAATATGGATATGAAGTTGGCGTTTACAAGTTTGCAGTTGAATCGGTGAATTATTTTCAAGTTTTATATACTTTTCAATATTTATGCAATATTTCTTTCTTTTTGTGTGCAAGAATGACCCAAACCCACTTTGTAAAGGTGGTGATTGTACACATATTACAGTAACACTTACAGGAATGTTTGAAAGTATTTTTTTCCTGTAAAACGTGGTATTCTAGTGTTGCACCCTCACAGATTCAATCTTGAGTGCATCAAAAATCAACTTTTGATATTAATTTTGATGCAATGCCATTTATACTAATATTCTAATACAAAATGTATTCAAGAGCTTATGCAAGCTTTTAAAAAAGTTTTATTCTGAACACTTCAAAAGTTATCGTAAGCAACATGTAATATAATTTAAATTGATACCATTCAGTGTAAGCCATGGCATTTTATCCATTGGTCCATTTACACACAACTTAATATATTGGAATATATACATTAAATTTAATCACATTAGCGTTATTTTAAAGTAAAACAAAACTCCACACCAACTAGCAAGTTGTTCAGTGTTGCAATTGCAACCTTTATTAAATAAGTTTCCATGCTTGTTAGGAATTGTTGGAATCCAGCAAGTGGTATGATACATCACAGTGGAATACAGTTTGTCCACAGTTATTTTATAGTTGTCCTGTATTCTGCTAACACACTGCTATGTCTGGGAAAAGCACCAAGTCTACAGACACCGCACTGAGATTTTAATTTAATGGCAAGATAAAGAGTCTTCGTCATGGGTCTGTAGTGTGGTCTGAATTGTTTAACAATCGGGCGATTACAACTCAGCTGGTGCACACCTGTCCCAGACACGAACCTAGAACAAAAATAAGCATATTATTAATACATTTACTACTGTACATATAAACTGAATCATAGCCAAATGGAGGTGGGTATTCAAGTAAGGACAAAGGACCAAAGTCTCATCATGAGGCCTACCACCATGTAGGTAGCCAAAACCTGAACGATTCGTGACACCTAGAACTTTAACTGGACTGAGGATGCCATCAGTCTGCCTCTGAAATTAATTGGTCTTATGATGGGTGTAAACTAATTTCATCACAAATTCCTCATATCCAATTATTTTTCTTGCCTACTTAAATGTTTACTATTATTTACAGTAACATATATAAACAATGGCCATGATGCGCAGCAACAAAACAAATGATTTACAGGTATACATCTCATGGCCATCTCAGTAGTGTTCTGAGCAGCATTCTAACTCTCAGACACATTTGAATTTTTACGTTTGCATATTAAACACCCTTGCTGGTAAGTAATAATTACACTGTAGCAACATCACGAATCTTGTATTATTGAGTCCCAGTATCACATTTGGCATATTCTAAGTAAACAACGTGCTTCCAAATATCTGGTGACATTATTCTGTTAAGACTTGCAACACCAACACGACATATTAGCTGAGAAGCATCTACTTGAACACATTTCTGTGACTATGTCTATATTTCATGTGTTTATGAATCGAGAAATATTATAATAGTTATTTAAAGCCTATATTATTCATGAAAATATACCAGATATTTCTAATCACATTTAATTTATACTGAAGCCATCACTATTGCTGAGTACTGTGTAATTTGGGCTGAAAGCCAAAAGATGTCTGATGAAAACCTTACCCAGTCTACATATCCTAGGAAGTCCTCGATGCTAGCAGATCCATGGGCTCCAACTTGAAGTGCACACGCCCGTGTGCCGATTGGACCTGGAACAGCAAACAGGGATTAGTGTTCTTTGGTTTCATTCAGATTAATACTTTATTAAAGTGGAGTGTCAACCTTTGTGAGATCTGATGTCGTTAAATGTTAATGTTTGGTAGACATAGTAAATGTTGCTTTTGGTTTAATAACAAAAATAAGCGCACAACGGAAAATAGGAAAACATTTTCGTCAAAAGAGGGGCTTGAAGGCAACATATACTTTCTATGTAATATTCTCAGACGAAAACTATTTCACCCTATGAGAAAGGCATGATGGCAAACCAGTTAGCGCACGCACCATAGCATTTTTCAGGCTGTCAACATTGTCTGATTTTGTGGACATAATGGCAAAAAAAAGGAGGTCAGTCATTTCACTTGCCATCGGTGCCATTGTAAAATTCAAACCCTGGATCTGGGAATCGACCACATGTTTACAGACCTAACCTAACCTCCATACAGAATAACGTCGACCAACAGAAGTGACCAGAAGACCAAACACTGGTGTGCTGTTTGTAGGATTGTTTTCTTTTGAAGTAACTTAGACTATCTTGAAACATGTTTAGTTAGCTGGGACCAAACTCTGTAATTCTTTTTCAATTCCTTTTTTATTCTAATGTAAGAGCTTAAAAAACAAAATTATTGCATGCAATTTCATTAATGATCATAACTAGTGTCTAGACATTGCATTATTTGTTTAATCCTTTATTAATGAATTAATTATCATCAAAATATTTACAGTGAATATTCACTGAGGTGCTTTCCATGACCTTGGCACCATTAGACATTTTATTTGACCTTTTCACATTTGTTTTATTACATGTGATGAAGTTCAGTGAATCCCCTCAAAACCGGATCCTCTGTAAACCGGAATTCCATTATAATCAGACATTTTTCACAGTATATTTTCAAATATCAATACAGAAGAAAACCTTTCTAAACTGGCTATATACTTTAAAACCAGACGTTTTACTTCGTTCCATGGGTGTCCAGTTTGGAAATGTTTCTCAGTACTACTGAATATATTTTGAGTCATATATGAATTATGTTAAAAAATATTTAAAGTAGTGCATGTATACCATCAATAACGAGCTCATCAGTATTCTGTCGACCTCCATTTCCCTTGATGTAGCCGATGTACGAGTATCCACGGGCGCTCTGCCGTATGTACCTCAGTTCTATTTCTATCCATTCATTCTGAAATTCAAACAATGGAAACAGGGAACACCTTTAGAATACTATAGAATTGACTACAATGTATTTAGTTTTGAGCCGATATTTGTTTAAACTGCACACAAAAATAGTATTTTCTTTTTGTTATTTCCAAAAACCTTTTACTTTTTTCTTACGTCAAAACAGATATTATTTACAGAAAACATTTTTATAGGAGGATGGGATGGACTACAGTATCTACTGATGTATTATTGTAAAACATGTCACACATTTGGTTGAATGTTGAATATTCACATTCTGATAAAATGTGTACTTACAGGGTATTACATGTATAATGAATAGCTTTTTCACATTATAGCAGCAAAATCACTTTATTGTCTATAGTTTTCACAATTTTTGAAAAATAGTCTGCAAAATTTCAAGTAGACCTTTAAATCTGTATTGTACTGATTTTGTTTATGTTGATGTTAATGCATGTAATATAGGGCCTTATTACTAGCTTTGTCAAACTGTCAGTAAAAATATAATACTGATTTGTTTCACATTAGCTACCTCCGAACACTGAGCTGAATTTTTTTAATTTATAATTACCTGACTTGCACTGTAGTTAATCTCTTGTGTTTTCTTTTGATCAGAATACTCTGACCGGATGTTGAATATAATTTTATTAGTTGTCATGGTAATGGAGAGAGATGCTGTTTTATTGCAGTCTGCGTTTGAGATGATAGCATATTCCTTGCCGGCCTCCAGTTGCCCGGGTTGGACGCGTAACCTAAGCACAGTGTTATTGTGGCTGAATCCCGAATTGGCGAATCTCCACCAGATAACTCTTCCAGATCCCGTGAATTCTCCAGCTTTGTCGTCTACACCAGACACGCTGTCTGTGAGTGCAACACCTTCGTAACTGTACACATTCAACGAAGAAACTTAATTTCATTTATATTCATATTTTTATAGTTTGAAATATAATTATTTAATTTACAAATTAAATATTTTATTGTATAAATTTATTGCATGAATTAAATAAAATAATGAATGAATGAATGAATTAATAAATTAATTAATTAAGTAATCAATTAAATGAGAAGCTAGTTAATTAAGGAAACGCTGTTGATAATTGATAAGAAAACATCTAACCTTGCTGATTTCTGAATCGTATTGAATGTGAGCTCCTCATCAGGTTCTGTAGCAGCTGAACTGCAGTCTGTAAAACACCAACATTGTATTAAACTTTACATTGTATTAAACCAAACAAACATTGTATTACACTTTACATGTATTAAACCATACAAACATTGTATTAAACTTTACATTATATTAAAACATACAAACATTGTATTAAACTATACAAACATATTAAACCATACAAACATTGTATTAAACTATACAAACATATTAAACCATACAAATATTGTATTAAACCATACAGACATTGTATTAAATTGATGTCTGTAATATATAAATATTGTACTAAACTGATGTCTGTAATATACAAAACTTGTATTAAACTACCATCTGTAATATATACAAATTGTATTAAACTACCATCTGTAACATAGAAACTTGGTATTAAATTAATTTCTGAGATATAAAACATGTACTAAATTGATGTCTGTAATATACAACTATCATAAATTACATGTAAATTGATATCTGTAATATACATTTATTAAATTAATGTCTGTAATATACAAACATGTATTAAATTTATGTCTGTAATAATACAACTATCATGTATTAAACTGATATTTGTAATATACATGTACTTAGTTAAGGAATAAAATGTATCATAAAACTTAATTAAGAAATAAAATGTCTTAAAACTTAATTAAGAAATATAATGTCATAAAACTTAATTAAAAACTAAAATGTATCATAAGTCAATGTGTGTACCATAATTTTGTTGTTCTGGGTCGTGAACGCAGACACAGAGAGAAACGTTGAACATGGTTCGTGGTCCACATTCCTTTCTAACGAAACCATCTTGGCCATCAATCGTGGCAGGTTCCAGGTACGCATGTTTGTCATCCTGAACGTCCTTTAGATGGCAAAATGGAGCTGAAGACAAATAGTTTATTATTAAACTACATAGAAAAATTAACCTCATTGTGTTAATATTACTCTTATTTGTTTTAAATAGTAATAAAATAACATGTATGTGGCAAAGTGGTTTTGTATATTATGGATAGTGATGATGTGGTTACGGTAGGTAGACTGACTATAGATGATCAAAGCATGGGGATCTGGAGTGCTAAACAGAGTCTGCGAGGTGGTATCAGTATATGAGTATGATTCTCCATGTGATGAGGTATATTGTTGTGGCCGCGTCCCAAGGATATCAACAAAGTCCAGAGAATACAAATAACATCCACAGATGACAAAGACGAAGTGTTCCAGTTTTCAGAATTATAAATTTATTTAAAGGTGATGAGTAAATGAAAATAAAGTTAATGTTCACAGGTAAGTTTCCAACATATAGATAGATAGATCTCTTCCTTTCAGATATAGTTATATTAAACCAGTGAGGACTGCATCTCCAATAAATGTAAACAGCTTGCAGTTGCTTATAAATATTGCTTCCATAAAACAAGTTAATTAAATAAAGATGGTAAAGTTAATAAAATTTGACTTTAAAAATATAAGTAAAAGTTATTCCAGTGTCAATTTAAATGTATGCAATGTAATAAAGTTGGAAAGTTGGACAAGGGGACATGTCTTTAATATTTGTTTGTCAGACCGCGAACAAGTGAGAGAACAACCGTTGACGTCCATTGACGTCAGCCTTTTATACTTTTTCTTAAGTACCACGTGACGTCATAACAGCCAATCAGAAATTACGTCACGCTAGGAAGAGATCTACCTTTACAAAATAAATATCATTTCATTTAATAATTACGTTATGCACACAATTGCTCAATAAATAAAGTAATTGCTTTTTGGTCCAGCTTCCGTTTGCAGTTTACAGTTTGTAAATGCACACTCTAAATCCTAAGAAACTTCAACTTTTGTAAATACGTCCGTTTAGCCCATAGCAAAAGCATTACCAACTTGAAATAATTAATTCTGCGAATTTCTAAAGTGCATAAAGATAAAACTAACATTTCTTAATTGCTTTTTTAGTCTAGAATTTGCGTAAAACACTTTTACAGAAAAAGCCTTAAGAATATTTATAAAATCGACATTATTAACCAGGCACAAAACACGCTCATTTTGCATAGCAAATACATTGGGAATTCAAGCTAATAATACAAACAAATTCTAATGTGCATAAATATGAGACTATTATTACACAATTGCTTTTCTGGTCTAATTTCAATATAAAATAGTTTTAATGAAAAAGCCTTTGGGATTATTGTGAAAACGACATTATTCACTAGGCACAAAGACACGCTAAAGTGCATTGCAAAATACATTGGGAATTCGGGTTAATAATACAAACAAATTCTAATGTGCATAAATACTATCACTACACAATTGCTTTTTTGGTCTAATTTCAATATAAAATAGTTTTAATGAAAAAGCCTTTGGGAATATTATAAAAACAGCATGTTTATACTGTTGTTTACAAACATTGTGTACTGATATATCGGACCTTAGCAACCAGTATGTGTAAACAGGTTCTCAGCGTACAAGGATATAGTTCCTAAAAGCACTACTATTACAGTACACAGTTTTACAGTTATTACCTCACTTAATTAATAAAATGATTCGCCATAATGTACAAACAATATTAGGATACGTTTAACTAAGAAAATAGCTAATCGATCGTACAAATTTTGGAGGAAAATAAACTTTACTGAAGGGCAAGGTCAATCCCGGCAGCCATGTCAAAATAGTCGATCAAACGGAAATTTATCCCAGGTTTATTTATGAGCCCATGGAATGTTTTCAGTGTGTAAGTACACACACTTTGCAGTTATGGAAATATTTACATCAGTAATATTAATGTCAACGTTGTGTCATAGTTTTTATATGCACAGGAATTTGGGAATTAAATAAAGTCGAAGATCGCAAGACCAAAACACGGACGTCAAACATTAAATTAATACATTTAGCGATCGTAATATACTAATATCCCATAAATAAATTACGGCAACTATTTACAAACATAATTGCTTACACTATAAACAAATTATTATGAAATACAACTAAATGTAGCTCGCGTTGTGCATCCAAACGATCACTAATAACAATAGTTACACAATTTCGTTTTTGCCTATAGTGCGCGACACGACAAACGGCACTATAAGAATTTCATTAAACAATAACTATAATAAATGGCATAGTTCCAGACATTACAGAATACAAGCAAATATGCAAATAATTACTACTAAATGTAAAAATAAATATTGTGTTTTGTCCAATATTAAAATTACTTGAGAAAGGTCCACGTCACAGCAGTTACGAAAATTGTTGGGGCAGCCATGACAATATGTATGATCCTGTAGGCAATGGTGTGTATGGTAGTTATGGATCTGTTTATGTTCTTCTAGGTGGCCATGTGTGTATTATCCCCTAGGTGATGATAAATGGTCCTCAAAGTGATGATATATTTATGGTTCTTTTGGTAATGATGTATGTATGATCCTCTAGATTATGTGCGTATTGTCCTCAAAATGATGATATATGTATGGTTCTCTAGGTGATGAGATATGTATGTTCCTCTAGGTGGTAATGTGTATACCTCAAGGTGATGCTGTGTGCATGGTCCTCTAGGTGAGAAGATATGTATCTTCCTCTAGGTGGTAATGTATAGACCTCTAGGTGATGATATATGTATGGTCTTCTATGTGATGAGACATATATGGTCCTCTAGGTGGTAATGTATAGACCTCTAGGTGATGGGGGTGTATGGTCCTCTAGGTGATGATGTATAGTCCTATAGGTGATGCTGTATTGTTCTCAGGTTGATGTGTGTATTGACCTGTAACATACACATGGAGGACATGTATATGATACTCACACGTAGGACATGTATATGATACTCACATGTAGATCGACATTGGTTCTCTTTCCCATTACATGTCATGATACAGTTAGGATCCACTTCACATTTGCTCGTCTGGGAGTTGAACCCCTGGCCCTCCGGACAGCAACCCTCTTCAATGGTCTGCCCAGCAGAACACACCCAGTATTTCTGACAGTCATGGTTATGGACATAGAATGCACCTGAACTTAGGGAGGCACAAGCATCTGTAGAAGACAAGACAGGTAAAAAGGGATTCACAGGCTTGTTAATGATTTTTGGTTTTGGCCAACAAGCACGGTATGTAGTGAAATATTATGATTACCAGTTAAATCAATGTGTTGAAACACTTAAATGTCATGTGACCTAAGCCTGATACAGTTTTTTAAATGTTTCTTTAAAAATAAATAAAAATATCCTTAATACTATATTAATGTGTTGTGTTTAAAAGTATAAAAAACCCAACGTTTTTTAATGTGAGAAATTTAACATCAGCTTCCAAGAGTAACATGAATCTTACACTATTTGGACAAAATTTGTGCATGAAAAATTAGGAATAAATTTGATCTTCCCACTCTTTTGAAGGATTGCAAGATTTTAAAAAGTTGATTAATGATGTATAGTTCTTCCCAACAGGGAATGCCATTTTCCTGTTGTGGTATATACTACAACATATTTATTTCTGAGCCGATTGTTTTCTAAATTGCACACAAAAACAGCATGCTTTTTTTTTCCTTTATTTCCAAAACACTTTTATTTTTCTTCTTACGTCAAATCAAACTGAAATTATTTACAAAAAACATTATTCATGGAGGCTGGGAAGGACGATAAATTGCTTCACAAATTGTTGCAAAGTTACCCACTGTTAGCTTCAAAGAATGCAAAGCTGACAGTGCTTGTCGTTAATATCTTATTTTCAGTGTAGAATCTGAGTTTTTGTGTATGAGAAGAGTTCTAATATCTTATTCTCAGTGTAAAATTTGAGTTTTTGTCTATGAGAAGAGTTCTAATATCTTATTCTCGGTGTAAAATCAGACTATATCTTATTTTCGGTGTACACTCTGTGTGGTTGTCCATGAGAAGATTTCTAATGTCTTATTCTTGGTGTAAAATCAGACTATGTGAAGAGTTCTACTATCTTATTCTCGATGTAAAATCAGACTATGTGAAGAGTTCCAATATCTTATTCTCGGTGTAAAATCAGACTATGTGAAGAGTTCTAATATCTTATTCTCGGTGTAAAATCAGACTATATGAAGAGTTCTAATGTCTTATTCTCGGTGTAAAATCAGACTATGTGAAGAGTTCTAATATCTTATTCTCGGTGTAAAATCAGACTATGTGAAGAGTTCTAATGTATTATTCTCGGTGTACAATTTGTGCGATTGTCTATGAGAAGATTTCTAATGTCTCATTCTTGGTGTAAAATCAGACTATGTGAAGAGTTCTAATATCTTATTCTCGGTGTACAATCTGTGTGATTGACTATGAGAAGATTTCTAATGTCTTATTCTTGGTGTAAAATCAGACTATGTGAAGAGTTCTAATGTCTTATTCTCGGTGTAAAATCAGACTATGTGAAGATTTCTAATGTCTTATTCTTGGTGTAAAATCAGACTATGTGAAGAGTTCTAATATCTTATTCTCGGTGTACAATCTGTATGGTTGTCTATGAGAAGATTTCTAATGTCTTATTCTTGGTGTAAAATCAGACTATGTGAAGAGTTCTAATGTCTTATTCTCGGTGTAAAATCAGACTATGTGAAGAGTTCTAATATCTTATTCTCGGTGTACAATCTGTATGATTGTCTATGAGAAGATTTCTAATGTCTTGTTCTTGGTGTAAAATCAGACTATGTGAAGAGTCCTAACCGTCTGAGCATGTGGTCAGCTTCGGGTGGTCGCATGCCTTCTTGTTCTGGTTCCACAGAGTGCCTGGAGCGCAGTCCCGGACGTAGTATGTACTGATGTCGCACTGTACGTACATGTCGCAACGACCCTTCACTGGAACGTAGCCCACACCGTTGATGCGGGTGCAGTTGTCACACACATTCGCTACAAAGAAATCAAAGAAAAGTCAATAATGAAAGAAAGAAAGAAAGAAAGAAGTGTTTTATTTAACGACGCACTCAACACATTTTATTTACGGTTATATGGCGTCAGACATATGGTTAAGGACCACACAGATTTTGAGAGGAAACCCGCTGTCGCCACTACATGGGCTACTCTTCCAAATGGCAGCAAGGGATCTTTTATTTGCGCGTCCCACAGGCAGGATAGCACAAACCATGGCCTTTGTTGAACCAGTTATGGATCATTGGTCGGTGCAAGTGGTTTACACCTACCCATTGAGCCTTGCGGAGCACTCACTCAGGGTTTGGAAACGGTATCTGGATTAATAATCCCATGCCTCGACTGGGATCCGAACCCAGTACCTACCAGCCTGTAGATCGATGGCCTGCCACGACGCCACCGAGGCCGGTCTCAATAATGAAGGAATATTAGTTTACGTCATATTATATGGGGTTATAATCTGTGTTTTAATAGCACAACCTGCAATTTACAAAGACATTCTATACATAGAAAGTTTTAAAAAGCTTCATAAATCATCTCCAATGTGTACTCGTGCATTATTCTCTACATATAATAATTTGGATATACACATACCAACTAGTCCAATAGTTAGGTAAGTGAGTAAAGTACAAAATATAAAATACATACGTTCCACGACAATTTCACACCGTGGTCCTCCAAAGCCAGCCGAACATCGACAAACACATTTATTTGTACATGAATCCCTAAAAGCTTTCTGGCCATTCAAACATGGGTTGTCTGCCCCTGTGCACTCTTCTGTCGGAGGAGTATCTAAAATAGATAAACTCTCTTTAAATTGCAAGTTGTTATACATTTTCTTCAGTATTTTGTTTTTGTTAATCATACATTTTGGCTTTAATGAGGTGAAGATTATCTCGAGTTTTCAGCCTTAAGTCATATTTTAACGATTACAATTACATATTAAGTGAATGCATTTTGTTGTTTAGAATATCAGTGTGTGTATATATCATACAAAATTAAATTTGATATACTATTTTAATGAAATGTCAATTTGTACATTAAATGTATGGGATGTTTGACTAAAATGTCATAACTGAATAATACAAATACTATGCACACAGAAGATCTCTAGTACTTGTAACTGTTGATAACGTCTTCGCAGATATTGTATGGTGTTCAGAGGAACAATATCGAACACCACAACGTCTTCGCAGATATTGTATGGTGTTCAGAGGAACAATATCGAACACCACAACGTCTTCGCAGATATTGTGTGGTGTTCAGAGGAACACTATCGAACACCACAACGTCTAGCAACAATGTTGTGTGCCAATCCAGCTTCAAGCATACCAATCGTTCGAAGACGTTCATTTCTTGAGAGGTGTGACATCACGTTGATGACAATCAGATATTACCAAACGAGTTTTTCTGAGTGATGAGAAGCCATATATAATCGTTTTGCGGTCCAGCGATAGAGAAAATGCTGTCAAACAGGAGCACTTGACCCGAAATGGGCATACGGCAACTGCCAAGCTATGTGCATAAAGCGTGAACAGCATGTACAATTGACAGAACACCTCTGGAATATCAAAGGGAATGATTACCCAATAATTTTCTAAAAGTTCCATGACCAGATTTCAAGTAAATGCAATTCTGTTCTCATTCATTTGGTGCACATATATATATATATATATATATATATATATATATATATATATATATATATATATATATATACCATAGTCAGTAATGTATTAGACTTGCTATGACACTATTCAGATATTTCTTAGATGTTTTCAATATAATAATTTTAACTTCTAAAATTCGTAAATCCACTACTAAATTGTGTGCGTGCGTGTGTGTGTGGATAACAGCAAATTAGTCTGATATATCTGCTTTCAAACTAACTATCAAATTCAGTTTGATGACAGATATATTGCACTAACAGCAAACTCACGTTAGATGGATGGTTTATGGTGCAGTAATATATAAATATATACCCCTGTCTTTTATGTTGCAGTATGTTCCGGAGTAACCAGTATCACACGAGCACACACAGGTACTCCCGGATAGCGTTGCTGTTCCATGGTTATTACAGTCCGCGCGAGTACACTGCTTGACGTCTGCTGAAAATTCAAATGTTAACTCAATTGTTATTTTGGTGTTGAATAAACCAAATTGAATAACTAGTTAAGAAAGAAAGAAATATTTTATTTAACGACGCACCCAACACGTTTATTTACAGTTCTGTGGCATGAAGATATATGGTTAAGGACCACATAGATAAGGAAATAGGAAACCCGCTGGTGCCATGGACTGTTCTTTTCAATTAGCATCTTTCAATATCGTATAGTGACTATAGTTTTAGACTTTGCTACATGGCGTTTCACAAATTCCAAAACGAACTCCACAGAAATATACGAATACGGGAATTGATTCGGCCAGTTTTGGCATTATACTTAGAAAAAAAGTCTCCCGAAATATTCCTCCCCATTTCGAATTCTATGAATCACCAATTCTTTCATTTTCATACACTAAAACTATAGTGTCTAAAATTTGCAATTATGGACGTGTTCTGCAGAGTTTTAACTTGAGTAGTCACAACATTTCACCCACTGCCTGTGGCTGTTAAATTTCATGGTTCTTCTATCAAACAGAAGGACATTTCATAATAGATGATCTTTCAATCTTTGAAAATCACAACCTCTGGCACTTATTCCAGTATGGTCCCAAATATCGCATAAGACGAAACATCAATTGGGACTATAACTTTAAAATAATTATTGATTCTGTTGAACAGTGGGCCAAGTGTGAGAGTGAACCTGTCGAATGCCCATCGAATGGGTCAAGTCAACACGCGATATTGTTATTGGGAGAAACTACGAAAGAAGACAAATTATAACAGTGAGTATAGTGTTCTGTCTACATATAGGAACACATTTTGATATTCAAACATAAAATTTATTCATGTTGAATAACACGTGTAATGTAAACATGGAGGCAACGCTACTTGGGCGAATGTTCCATTTACTCCTCCACGCATGCGTGTATCATAGGAGTACCGGGACATACCACAATGTTCACTATAAGTTCTAAGACACTACTTTCCTCCCCAACTTGAACAGGAAATTGTCAAAGAAAAATACACAATGCACTCATAAGAAAGTAAAACAGTTCTCAAACGTTTCTGTAACTTGGCACACAATTCAAAAACTTGGATTTAAATTTCACACATGGTTTACTTTTGTCATCATGTATTTATCAAACAACCATATAATATGCGCATTGTTGACAGCGTAAGCATCAAGTCAAATGATAGTATTTCAGGTGTGTTGGAAGTCAACGGTTGCATACTGGCATCTCGGTGTGGACCGGGGCAGTTGTAGACATGGTCGGCATAGGTGAATCAAACTTCGAAGGGGTCCTCGGCTGCTTGGGCAGAGTGACAGGGGACCTGGACTGCTCTGGAGTGGGTTGAGAAGTTGATGACATTGATGTCTCAATGGTGTTGTTATCTTCATCCTCCTCTTCCTCATCACTTAGAAAGAGTTGTGTACCGTTGATAGGTTTAAAATGCGATGAGTTGCGAGTGATTTGCCTCTCACCAAGTTGTGCAGTGATCATGGTGCCTTTCTTGTGGGCGATAACATAAGGCAGATGAGAATATGGAGTTGACAGCTTGTTTATCCTCTTCTGCTTCATTAGGACCTGGCCATACATCTGGTTGTCGTGTGTGTCGTTTAGCGTCAGCATAGCTGGTCATCTTGCACTTGCTGATATGGTCATTTTCAGTAATGCGGCTGTGGACAGATCTCTGTGTCTGACTTGTAATAGGAGAATCAGGCAGACCAGTTTTCATCTTGTGGCCAGTCAGTGCTTCAAAAGTAGATACTTTGGTGGAGGTGTGCGGTGTACCTCGAAAGAGACATAGGAAAATGGGAAGCTGTAACTCTCAAGCAATGTTGTCGGCGACTGATGCACGGATTGTCGTGTTCAGTGTAGGCATGAAACGTTCAGCCTCTCCACTCGCTTCTGGCCAGAGGGGCGTAATCTTCCTGTGATTGATCCCAAAACTGGACATAATGCTTGTAAATTCATCACTGTTAAACGGAGACCCATTATCCATTTTAACTGTTGTTGGGATTCCTTGGCGCAAGTAGATCACTTCCAACTTTGGTAGTACTGCTTTGGCAGAGGTGGATGGGACGATTTCAACCTCGGGTAATCGACTATACTCATCAAATCGCCTGGTGGAAACGGACCAACGAAGTGAATGGCAAGTGAACTCCATGGTTCCATTGGCAAGGGAGTTGGTTAAAGAGGTTCACGTTGGGCAGGCCCTGGACGTGATGCTTGGCAGGGAATGCAGGATTTGACAGCGTCTTCCACAAACATGTCAATTCCGTGGAACCAGACCTTCTCTCTGATGCACTGCTTGGTCTCAACAATCCCTTGGTGTGCTTGATGTGCTATTGCAATGACTTTCTGTTGCAAAGTTGCCGGGATAACCAGACGATTTCCCCAGAGAACCAAACCATCATGGACAGATAGTTCTTCTCTGAACCTGGTGAAATTTTCTCTGGGACTTTCCAATGGCCAGTTTGGATTACCAACATCAAACTTTGGAGTGTTTGATTTTGCTTTAGAGCATTCTTTACTTCTTCAGTTGTCATTGATTTGGGTATGACAGTTCTCATAACATATGCAATGTATGCTTCACCAGCATTCTCGCGGTTTAGTATAGTCTGAGGGTGATGGATGATGTAGTCTGCTGGATTTAGGTCATCTATTCCTGGAGCATAGACTAGTGTAATCTCATAGGACATAAGACGTAAGTGCCATCTTTCCATACGGGCTGTAGTTGGCTTTTGGCTGTTCATGATTCCCAGTAGTGGCTTGTGATCAGTGATCACTACGAAGCGGGAGCCAAAGAGGTACAGATGGAAGTGTTCTACTCCATAGACAACTGCCATGAGTGCTCTGTCTGTTTAGGAGTAACGCTGTTCAGTGGCAGTTAGAGCATGACTGGTGTAACAAATTCTCTTTCCGTTTTGGGTCAGACTTGCTTCAAGATCAACAGGACTTGCATCGACCAAAACTGTGGTTTCTTCTTTAGGATTGAAGTAAGCCATGACAGGCGTTTGCGTCAGAGATTTTTTCAACTTGTCGAAAGCTTGCTGATCTGTTTCTGACCATTTCCATGCGATGTCCTGTCTGGTGAGCTTCCTGAGATTGTGTCTTGCCATGGACAATAATGTCATCAGATAGGTTTCGAGCACCTGGAATGTTGTTGAATATTTCCGCGATTGCGTTTTGGAATATTTCTGCAGCAGCATTGACTCCGAACAATAGGCATTTGTACCAACGAAGACCGACATGCGTAGTGATATAACGACTCACTTCATCCAGTTCTAGTTGATGTTATGCGTTATAGGCCAGTCAATCTACGACTTGACCCACCACAAATTACAAGATTTTTAAAGTGACTTTTTTTTTAAAGCTGGTGGTGTAAGAATCCGTGTCGACATGAGACGTTTGACAATCTCTTTGCTGACCTGAACGGCTCAACTGTTTTTAGTAAACTAGACCTGACTAATAGGCCAGTCAATCTAAAACAAAAAATGGCCTAACCCACCACAAATTGCAAGATTTTAAAAGTATTTTTTAAAACCTTGAACCCACCTAAGTAACGTAGTAAAATTCTACTCAAAAATAATGAGTGGAACATTGTTTATTTTCAGTTTCTAAATGTATCATTGTGTACCTTTTTGTAATAGATTTGACCATATTTATAAAACATGCTTAATAACAACCCTTATGGTATTTGGTATTTAAAAAATGGAAACTCATTTGACTTTACATAATTCATGGGTGCTGAATCCAAAAATGTTGCCAACTGATCTTTTGATTATTTATCTTTAAAAATTCAAGATGGCCACCAAATATATACAAAAACTAAAAATATAATATCCAGGATTTTATATGGGGTACATTTGTAATATTATAGGCTATCTTTTATTTCTTTTGTATCAGATAATTAATATTTGATACAACTGTGATATTTATATTCCAAGATGGCTGCCATGTGAGTATTTAATCCCAAAATGTAATATCTGCTTTTAATTGGGGTACATTTATTATATTAGTGATTTTTTTATGTGAATTAATTGATATAGTTGTTATTCTAATGTCTTATCAATAATATCTTACCACATCAGATTCTTAAAGAGATTTAGTGAAGCAAGTGATGAATACAATGTCAGACACTCAGAGATATAGTGGTGGCAAATGATGCAGATTAAAAACTTAATTTACTGTAGTCCTTAGAATAAAATAATCATATTTAAGAGTCCCATCATTATATTACAAAGTCTTTGGAGAGCAATTGCAGTGACCCAAGCAGGGGAATTAGCTAATGCAAGACGTGTTTGGTAAAAGCGTTTGTAAAAACATTCTCTTCGCACATGCATTGCTGGGTTGCGACACAACATCAAGATTGTTTGGGATTGGAAAAGGGCTTGGGCTGAAACTTTTAACATTCCTTGAACCAGCCATTGTTTTTGGCAAACTAGACTCGACACCATCTGAAATCATCACAGCAGTTGTTTGCCTTAACAAAGGCAGATCATCAGATACTTTGGATCAACTAAGATTAGTAAGGTTTCAAAAAAGTTAGCTCAAACTGGATCCTCTTGAATGGGGTTGGAAAATATCAGACTTGGCCGCAGCACCAGAGTCTCTTTTTAAACTTGTGAGGTGTTCTTGCAAAGAGGGTTGTGCCAACAAGCGCTGCAGTTGTCGCAGTATTGGTTTGCCTTGCATGATGGCATGCAGTGATTGTAGAGGCATTTGTGCAAATAGTGATGATCTGATGGAAGATTGATTGGTAACTGACTTTGTAATATAATGATGTGAAAAATACCACACTGGGACTATGAGTACTTTATTGTAAGGACTATTGTTCTACAGTAAATAAAGTTTTTAATCTACATCACTTGCCACCATTAAATCTCTGAGTATCTGACATTGAAATCATCACATGCTTCACTAAAATGTGGTCAAATCTACTACAAAAAGGTACACAATGATACATTTAGAAACTGAAAATAAACAATGTTCCACTCATTATTTTTGAGTAGAATTTTACTATGTTACTTAGGTGGGTCCAAGGTTTAAAAAACCCCGTCACTTTAAAAATCTTGCAACTTGTGGTGGGTTAGGCCATTTTTTGTTTTAGATTGACTGGCCTATTAGTCAGGTCTAGTTTACTAAAAACAGTTGAGCCGTTCAGGTCAGCAAAGAGATTGTCAAACGTTGGGACAGGGTGTCTTTCTCTCCATATGGCTTTGTTGGGTTCTCTCATGTCGACACAGATTCTTACACCACCAGCTTTCTTACAGACGACTACAAGTGGGCTCGTCCATGGTGTAGGGCCTTCTACCTTTTCAATGACATCCATCTTCTTGAGTCGATCGAGTTCCTTCTCGACATCTTTGCAGACATGAAATAGGATGTGTCGATGTCTCTGCAATACTTGTGGTACAGATGCATCAATATGTAACTTGATTTTGATGTCCTTGATCCTACCCATGGTTACATCAAACAAAGCAGGGAACTCACCAGGGATGGTTTTTGGACCAGTTTGAAGGGAGAAATGGATCAGGTGTATCCTGTGGGCTGTTTCACCACTCAGAAGGTTGCTGGAGGTGTTTGATTCTAATACATAAAACGTTGCTGGAGTTTTGCTCGACTCATAGCTTATTTCTGAATCAAAGAAACCTTACACTTGAAGAGGATTTTTAGAGCCAACTACATATAACTTTGGCACTGAAGACTGAAGCCTGGGTTTGTTGGCGAATGTGTTGTATGCAGAGTGACCTATGATATTAACAGAAGCACCAGTATCAATCACAAAGTCAATGTAAAAGTTCACAGTTCATAATGTATGATGTGATCTTTGGCGAGTTGTCTATCTTGCCAGTGATGAAGAATACGTGCTCTTCATCATCAGACACAGATGATGAAAAATCGATACGTCTTACATGGGTATAGACATGCAGACACGTGCATAGTGTCCTATTTTTTGCACAGTTCGATCAAGTCTTGCCTCTGGCTGGGCAGTCGTTCTTGGAATGAGGTTGAAATCCACAGTAGTGACAAGAATTAGTTGGTGTGTGCTCACCAGAAAAACGATTGGGACGACCACGACGGCTGGAACCACCTCGACGATAAGTGTTGACTCGATGACTGGGACCACGGATAGTCGGTTCTATTTGCGCACACGATGTCCATTGTGAAGACAGTGACCACCGGAATGATTGGAACCACGCGAGTGATGATATCATTGTCCTCGACCACCACGATGATGTTCATTGTTAACATTATAGGCACGGGCATCACTGGCGATAGCATTAGCAGCAGCAGTAGGATTCTCAAGGATTTTCAGAAAGTTCCATACTGCGAGCTTCATCTAGCACTTGCCTGAGAGTTAAATTGTCCTTCAGAGCTTTCCTGCACACTCTGGTAGATGTGCAGCCTTGTATGATTTGTCCAAGAATCTCTTTGTCGACATCATGAAAATCACAAAGGACTGCCATGCCTCGCAGACGGGTGTGGAAAGCATCAATGGTCTCACCTTCCTTCTGGTGTGTTTGCCTAAACTTAAATGTTTCGTAAGAAATGTTCTTTTTGGGAGTGAAATACTCATCTAGGGACTTCTTTAGCACTTTATATTCCCTAGGAACAGGGTTGTCTCCGTCAGTCCCTTTCTGGTCATCGGTCATTGAGTCAAAATATCGTCGCCTGCATAGTGGAGTAGCAGGTTTTTTTTTTCTGGCATCATTTGCAATGTCAAGTGCA
Organism: Gigantopelta aegis; assembly: GCF_016097555.1. NCBI lineage: Eukaryota > Metazoa > Mollusca > Gastropoda > Neomphalida > Peltospiridae > Gigantopelta > Gigantopelta aegis. The sequence goes on from NC_054701.1 coordinate 92,131,695, forward strand.
CATAGTAGATTTTCAAATTGTGTTACCCATCTATGCCATCTAGTGCCGGCTGTTGTCTCTTCCCCATACACAACGAATTTTTAAAAGGCGGTAGCGATGCCATAACATTTTCACAAATTAGTGCTGGCTGTACTTTTAGAAAAAAAACCCCAGTTCCTTTGCTCGTCGTCAGATATAGTGTTCTGTCTACATATAGGAACATGTTTTGGTATTTAAACATAAGATTTATTCATGTTGAATAACGCATGTGTAACCTAAACATGGAGGCAACGCTACATGGGCAAATGTTCCGTTTTACTTCTCTATGCATGCGTGTATCATAGGAGTACCGGGACAGACCACAATATTCACTATAAGTTCCAAGACACTACATTCAGGAAGACAATTTTGTCACGGCTATCTATGACAGAAAGTATGGCTACTCTACACAAACAGTTTGTGATAGTGCCCACTGACAAAGCACCAAATAACATAACCATCATATGTAAAAACAATTATATTGTCTCTTAAATGAACTTGGGGTTGGTAGTTCAAGTAGTGCTACATATAAGGCTACTATGTTATTTGAAGAAGAAACATGCAAAAATCATGAATCTTTTCTTATGCACATTTGGCTTGACTTTAAAATCTGAAAACATGTCATTCCTCTTGTGAACTGGATCCCAAAACTTCATAAGAATCCATACAAGGAATGGTTCATTGCGAGGTCCAGCAAATTCACCACCAAATCCTCGTCTCGAAGACTGACCACTATCCTGGCCACTATCAAGGATGGTTTTACTAGATATTGTCGAAAAGTCTTCGAGGCAAGTGTATTAATGATACGTGAATTATCAAGAATTCCACAGATTTAATTGAAATCATTTACTGTTAGTCCAGAACAAAGTTCACTAATATTAAAGCATTTGATTTTTCAATAATATACAGAACAATATATTCCTTAATCAATGGGGCATTTGTTACAAAGAACGGTGAACGAAGATATGTTATAGTTACATCATCTATTTCTATTTGGTGAAACTCTTGCAGATTTATATTTTTTTCCCCATCGTTTTAGATGAAGTGACATATTTGACAGCTGAGGTGGCAGTTCTCATGACGGGTGCCACCGTTAGGGCAGGATATGCTCGTGTTTCGCGAACACCTGATATCATCACTGTTATGACAGTGATTCATGAGTGATTGTCACCACGGCTGTACTTATTCTAATGAGCTCTATCCGGTACTAGTTTTGATTGGGTAAACTCGACTGGGAGTGGCAGTCCTTTTTGTGGCAATGCAAGAAGGAAGGAAGGAAGGAAATGCTTTATTTAATGACGCACTCAACACATTCTATTTATGGTTATATGGCGTCGGACATATGGTTAAGGAACACACAGATATTGAGAGAGGAAACCCGTTGTCGCCACTTCATGGGCTACTCTTTTCGATTAACAGCAAGGGATCTTTTATATGCACCATCCCACAGACAGGATACCGCCCCCCCCCCCCCCCCCCCCCCCCCCCGGCCTTTGATATACCAGTCGTGGTTACTGGCTGGAGCGATAAATAGGCAATGCAAGAGGAATGAAATCTCCAGTAAAGAATCTTTTCGGAAGTGGCTGACCTCCTATAGATGAGGCACTAGATAGAGACTCATGGAATCGTCAACTATTTTGCCAAATGTACATTTGACTCTACATTGTTACACCAGTTGTGGAGCACTGGGTGAAGCAAGAAATAGCCCAATGGGTCCACCGATGATTGATACGGATGGTTCCAGATAACTATACATACATTTTTTGCCCAGATAAAACTTTTTTGTTTTACACCCAACACACTCACTCGCATTTATCACCAATCACAGGCCGTGTGATGTTAACTTCTCTATCAAAAAGTTGGGTGCCCCTTAAACTTTGACCCAGTCGGAAGTTATTTGATTTAGTACTACCTATATATATATATATATATATATATATATATATATATATATATATATATAGTGGGGTGGGGGTCAGGACACACTCTATGGGGAGCTAAGTACAATTTCTGGGTTTATATCTATAAAGGGATGTGAATTTTTAGCTTTTAAACTAATTTCAGCTTTTTTTGGTGTAGAAAGATTTTACAAAGTAAACTGCATGGATGTGTTCTAAAATGAATGAATGAATGAATGTTTAACGACACCCCAGCACAAAAATACACATCGGCTATTGGGTGTCACAAATGGTTGATGATGACTGTGATATAAAATGCTGAAAACTACCTTTATTTAGGTGCCACAATAATATATTTTTTAAAGCTCTCAGTATACGTTGCTAAAGTAGCCACCTGTCTTAAGAGGACACCTCACTATTCTTATTCTTCCAGTGGCTAGTGTAGTGAGCTGTATTCTCCATCCAACTGCCTTTGAAAGACACTTCCTCACATAGTCTGAAGTGCTTTTTAAAACACATTTAACTGTATGTAAAACAATTTCAAAAATACTTATAATGTAGAATGCTGGTGGAATACAACATCTAGTTTAAATGTGATTCTTTAGTTTGAAGAATCTGTAAACACTTTTAAACAGTGTAATTTATTATACTCATCACTTCATATTCAGGGATCCACTTACACAAAATGCATATATTTCAGTGTTTACAACATGCAAATGTATCATAGTGTTATACTTATGGTTTACTTAGTGGACCATGCCTCCTGTTCTAAACATTTCCCCCTTTTAACAAACATAGTCTTAGACGAGGACAGCTATCAGGTGGCAAATGACGACAAAACGCAATATATTCGTTAACTCTTGAACAGTGAAATGCTTGATACACCAAAATGGAACCAAGTCAAAGATTATCTCATCCAAGAAACATAACTCAGCATTTTAAAAGAATTTAGCAATGTAGTTTTTTTAGCACTAAATACACGATATCTTAATCTGCCACTACTAATATACTATTAAAAGGAAAAGTTTAATTTTAAAACAAATATATATATATTTTGTAACTCCTCTACCTACAGGTTTCAAACCTAGTGCCTGTTTATCCTTGGTTACAAATACAGCCACAGTTAGGTTGAGATCTATTACTATTGTCTTGGTAGCTGTATTAGTAGATTACTTCGTTGAGAGAAACGGGCACTGCTCCCCCCCCCCCCCCCCAAAGTCTGAAGATAATGCACCTAAATTGAACCAAGTCAAAATTATCTCGTGCAAGAAACAAATCCGTATTTTAAAAGAAATTAGCAATGTTGTTTAGAACTAAATGCCCCCCCCCCCCCCCCCCCCAAAGTCTGAAGATAATGCACTGCCTCCCTTCCTCCCAGTTGGAAATGAAATAAATATAAAACTGCTCACTAGTTGCCTTCATCTTCTGATGTCTGTGAAGGACATACCTGTTTGACACTGGTTGCCAGAGAAGCCTCTATAACAATTACATCGACAGTTCGGCGGAGATCCAGTAACGGCGCCTTGGTAGTTGCAGTAGTTGGCGGCACATCTTGGTATAGGAGTAGTTATTGCTGTGGAACACAAACATCAGCTTTAAATATCATTCTTTAGTTTCAGGAATTTTTAAATACTTCTAGATAGTGTGTAATTCATCACTTCTTGTTGAGTGTTCCACTTAACACATGCTTACATTTAAGTGTTTACAACATGTATATGTATTATAGTGTGATAATTATGGTTTACTTGGTGGACAATGCCTCCTGTTCTAGACATTTCCCCCTGTCAACAAACATAGTCTTAGACGAGGACTGCTATTCACTGACAAATGGTGACATTGAACAGAGAAATACTTGATACACCCAAATGGAACCAAGTCAAAATTATCTCATGCAAGAAACATAAATCCGGATTTTAAAAGAAATTAGCAATGTAGTTTAGAACTAAATGCATGATCTCTCAATCTGACACTACTGATATACTATTAAAAGGAAAGTTTGATTTGAATTTAAAAAATATATTTTACGTAACTGCTATCTACAGGTTTCACATCTAGTGCCTGTTTATCCTTGGTTACAAATACAGCCACAGTTAGGTGGAGATCTATTACTATTGTTTTGGTAGCTGCATTAGTAGATTACTTCGTTGACAGAAACGAGCACTGCCCCCACCCAAAGTCTGAAGATAATGCACTGCCTCCCCTCATGCCAGTTGGAAATGAAATAAATATAAAACTGCTCACTAGTTGCCTTCATCTTCTGATGTCTGTGAAGGACATACCTGTTTGACACTGGTTGCCAGAGAAGCCTCTATAACAATTACACCGACAGTTCGGCGGAGATCCAGTAACGGCGCCTTGGTAGTTGCAGTAGTTGGCGGCACATGTTGGTGTAGGGGTAGTTATTGCTGTGGAACACAAACATCTAGTATAAATGTGATTCTTTAATGTCAAGAATCTTTAAACACTGTAGAAAGTGTAATTTATTATACTCATCACTTCTTGTTGAGGGTTCCACTTAACAAATGCTTTACATTTCAGTGTTTACAACATGTAACTGTATTATAGTGTAATGATTATAGTTTACTTGGTGGACAATGCCTCCTGTTCTAGACATTTCCCCCTGTCAACAAACATAGTCTTAGACGATGACTGCTATCCAGTGACAAATGATGACATTGAACAGAGAAATACTTGATACACCTAAATTGAACCAAGTCAAAATTATCTCATGCAAGAAACATAAATCCGGATTTTAAAAGAAATTAGCAATGTTGTTTAGAACTAAATGCCCCCCCCCCCCCCCCCCCCCCCCCCCCCCCCCCCCCCACCCCAAAGTCTGAAGATAATGCACTGCCTCCCTTCCTCCCAGTTGGAAATGAAATAAATATAAAACGGCTCACTAGTTGCCTTCATCTTCTGATGTCTGTGAAGGACATACCTGTTTGACACTGGTTGCCAGAGAAGCCTCTATAACAATTACATCGACAGTTCGGCGGAGATCCAGTAACGGCGCCTTGGTAGTTGCAGTAGTTGGCGGCACATGTTGGTGTAGGGGTAGTTATTGCTGTGGAACACAAACATCTAGTATAAATGTAATTCTTTAATGTCAAGAATCTTTAAACACTGTAGAAAGTGTAATTTATTATACTCATCACTTCTTGTTGAGGGTTCCACTTAACAAATGCTTACATTTCAGTGTTTACAACATGTAAATGTATTATAGTGTAATGATTATAGTTTACTTGGTGGACAATGCCTCCTGTTCTAGACATTTCCCCCTGTCAACAAACATAGTCTTAGACGATGACTGCTATCCAGTGACAAATGATGACATTGAACAGAGAAATACTTGATACACCTAAATTGAACCAAGTCAAAATTATCTCATGCAAGAAACATAAATCCGGATTTTAAAAGAAATTAACAATGTTGTTTAGAACTAAATGCCCCCCCCCCCCCCCCCCCCCCACCCCAAAGTCTGAAGATAATGCACTGCCTCCCTTCCTCCCAGTTGGAAATGAAATAAATATAAAACGGCTCACTAGTTGCCTTCATCTTCTGATGTCTGTGAAGGACATACCTGTTTGACACTGGTTGCCAGAGAAGCCTCTATAACAATTACATCGACAGTTCGGCGGAGATCCAGTAACGGCGCCTTGGTAGTTGCAGTAGTTGGCGGCACATGTTGGTGTAGGGGTAGTTATTGCTGTGGAACACAAACATCTAGTATAAATGTAATTCTTTAATGTCAAGAATCTTTAAACACTGTAGAAAGTGTAATTTATTATACTCATCACTTCTTGTTGAGGGTTCCACTTAACAAATGCTTTACATTTCAGTGTTTACAACATGTAAATGTATTATAGTGTAATGATTATAGTTTACTTGGTGGACAATGCCTCCTGTTCTAGACATTTCCCCCTGTCAACAAACATAGTCTTAGACGATGACTGCTATCCAGTGAAAAATGATGACATTGAACAGAGAAATACTTGATACACCCAAATAGAACCAAGTCGAAATTATCTCATGCAAGAAATATAAATCCGGATTTTAAAAGAAATTAGCAATGTTGTTTAGAACTAAATGCATGATCTCTCAATCTGACACTACTGATATACTATTAAAAGGAAAAGTTTAATTTCAATTAAAAATGTTTTTTTGCGTAACTACTACCTACAGGTTTCACATCTAGTGCCTGTTTATCCTTGGTTACAAATACAGCCACAGTAAGGTGGAGATTTATTACTATTGTCTTGGTAGCTGCATTAGTAGATTACTTCGTTGAGAGAAACGGACACTGCTCCCCCCCCCCCCCCCCCCCCCAAAGTCTGAAGACAATGCACTGCCTCCCTTCCTCCCAGTTGGAAATGAAATAAATATAAAACTGCTCACTAGTTGCCTTCATCTTCTGATGTCTGTGAAGGACATACCTGTTTGACACTGGTTGCCAGAGAAGCCTCTATAACAATTACATCGACAGTTCGGCGGAGATCCAGTAACGGTGCCTTGGTAGTTGCAGTAGTTGGCGGCACATCTTGGTATAGGAGTAGTTGGTACTGTGAACATTAAATACTAATTTTATGAGTGATGTTTGGACAATTTCAACCATTTCAAGTTGTTTTTCCACCTAATTGTATTGTTGAAAATGTCCAACAACTAAGTAAGTTTTGGATTTTTTTTAAAGTAGATGAATTAAGAA